>NC_069136.1:51379157-51685942 GCF_026914265.1 Mya arenaria | reverse complement strand
TATAAATTTAGCTAATGGACTTCGGTGCAAACTATCAATGATAAACTTGGTTCACATGTTAACAGTGAAAATGGGAATGTTAAATCACTCCAAACTGGCTAGGATATGTTTATCCCCTTGAATAACTGCAAAGAAGGAAAAGCTTTGAACAGATTCATCTAGTTGAACTACTGAATCGAAATTATTTCCGGTACTGAAACAAATATTGGAATAGTACAAATTTAAAATATTCTATATATACACACCTTTGCCAATTAGCTGTTTGATTTTTCTTCACTGTGTTTGGATTCCTCATTTCTTATCATTTAAAGCAACACTGATAAAAATTGATTTGCTTATAACCAAAGTTAGCCAGCATAGTCAGATATATTGTGTTGGGCCTTTGCGCACAATTTTGTTCGTTAATCTTTCCACTTTAGAATCCGTCGGTAGCCCCTCAAAGAAAAAATCCGCAAACTGTAATTCCAGGCGCGTAGCTGAGTGTACGCAAATGCGCAGTTGCGTAATGAAATTTGACCTGTCAAGTCGAATTTTTTGTCATACCAAAAAACCCAATTTGAAAAAAAAAAAAACCAAAGGAGGTAGGGTGTGAAGTGGTTAATATGCTGTTCGTTAATCGATCTGCGTTATCCCAAATTGGCCCTAGCTACGCGCCTTATTTCATTTTTGTTATTCAATAAATCAAAGTATCCATCCATATTAAATACAGAATGAATGAAATCCTTCACTAAATGCTGCTTATCAAAATGTAAACAAAGTGGCAACTGCACTGATAAATATAAACCGTATATGTATTTACCGTCCTCTATACATTGGTTTTCCATATTTTTTAAATAGATCATGAATATTAATGAAAGTAAGTCACGCACTTGTCTATGACTCACTGTAGTTGAATACGGCCGTACTGCACTTGAATTGAATATTGATTACAGTATTTTGATATATGTATTGCGTGTTGATTTACGACTATTACTACTACTACTACTACTACTACTACTACTACTACTACTACTACCACCACCACCACCACCACCACCACCACTACTACTAATGTGTACAAAAAAAATAAAATAAACTGGGGGGGGGGGGGGTGCCCCCAACTGTCCATCGGAACCGCTTGTCCATGCTTATCACTGAATTGTCTGCGCAAACAATTGAGCTTTATTTGCAGTTTAACTCAGATATAAACCAAACAAATGAGCTGTATTTGCAATATAACGCAGATATCTATCAACTCCTTGTTAGACAGGTTCGTGTTTCACTATTTCATCTGCATTAACGCACTCATGGTCTATTTATATTCTAGTTTGGGATACCACACTATTGGGAAAAACAATTAATCATGAGGTGACGTGTAATTAACAATCAGGGAATTTCATGTGGAACCCCAAAATAATTATATTTAAGTTACACCTCATTCATAAATTATTTTCTCACCAATACAGTTATATTAACAACAAAATACATTTTAAAAAGTAAACGTAATGCCTAACATGATACAAATATTGGCGGTACTTTGAACGTTAACTTTGAACTAATATCTAAGGATCGTAAAAAATTAAAAAGTCTAGTTTTTAAATATATTTTTTCAAACAAAGAATACTTTATTATTTTAACAAATTTGATAATATATCATGATTATTCAACCTATACTAATGGTACAGCAAAGTGGTCAATAGTGTTAACTTAAACTACTTGATAGATAAAATAGAACAGTTCTAATGGTGTTACATATTATGTTTTTAAATGTTAGAATAAGATACACTTACCTGAGAGATCCATGGTAAAATGACAATGTCTTAAAATTACAGAAGAGAATATTAGTTAACACTTATATACACACATACACTCCAGTCAGTATCAGGGTGGTTTTCTGAGGTATAACACTTTTTGTGACATTGTTTGAATTGTTTTATATATTTTACCGACACTAATTTATAATAACTAAGAACGTTTTTTTTAGCCATTCGCTCGACACTATCATCAATATTAAGTGCGTACGGATCCACAAAATGTGTCGTTCCTATTAATAAGTATGACAATCTGCTTATCTACCCATAATGTGACAAGGTGCGCGCTCATTAATATCATATCAATATTTGGTTGTAGTTGTTAAACTGTGTCACGTTACTTTTAGAAACCTGACGAATTTAAGATTTAAAGTTAAAGGGCGCACCTTCAGACCCGCGCCCCGGCACCAAATTGTATACTAAAAAAATGTGTCTAGGGGGTTTGGAGGTCGTCCCTCAAAAACATTGTGCCTAGATTCTGTTTTTTTTAGCTGAAATCCGCCAAACCGCTTAATTTTAAACTGCAGTCTGAATTATCTATCATGTACCAATAATGAAACTGCCTGCTTGCTATTGATTGTACTGGTATTAAAAACTTTAATAGCGTTTACATAAAACAGTTAAAACACAGCATGATTGAGTGGTCCCCCCATTTACGGAATATTTATTTTACGGATCAAGACTTGAAACCCGCATTTTGTTTCATTATTAATCTTAAACATTCTGGAATCCGTGTATTGGCGTTTTTCTAAGGATAGTTAAACCTATTTTTGTAAAAAAACTATCGAGCTATAAAAGGTACGATAGTAATGCTTTACAAGCTGTGTCACTTTAAAATGTTATGTCTACCTTATTATCTTCCATTTCCCTCAATAATGGCGATGTGTGGTAAGGCGAGGGTAGCTAGAAACCGTAAGGCTAGCAATAAGCGCACTCGTGAAAACGAGCAAGGAGACAATAGGGATCTTTGCCATATTATAGCATATATTTTGTCCCAATTAATAACTCAAGTAAATGGCCCTATCTATCAGGCTTGCTTCACAGGATATGGGCATCAAATCGGTGACATTAGGCCATTTTGACCAATTGTAAAGCGCAGATTCATACATGTAAGGGTCGTGTTTGTGAAAATGACTAAGGGTACCGAAAGAAAGTATTCAAAGTTGTAGACTATGCCTAACCTTTTGTGATATCCACCATGTCCTTTAGGCTGGCTTCGCCGGATAATGACATGAACTCGGGGATATCTGGCCTGTTTCACCAATCGTATAGCGGTGTTCCGTGTACGAATCATGCTCGGTGGAACTAGCAAATTAACCACAGGAGCCTATTCCACGTTGTACCATACGCCTGGTCGTAAGTGGCACAGATGAATAGCCTTTCATTTCGGCTGGCTACTGCAGGATTAGGAGATTCGAATTTCCGACCCAAGGACTATTTGATCTACTCTATAGAAGTGTTCAAAACATGTTCCTTATGGTAAGAATATGCATATTTGTTGTTGGCTTGTTAAATGCTTAACAAGTAATAACTTGAATAGTTGTCGAAATAATGTCGATTTGTTCATTTTCTAACAAAAATCATATGGACAGGTTTATTGTATATTCTGATGATGTCAGCATGTAGAGGTGCGACTTGGCTGATGTTGCTATTTATACGGATGAAATCACAAAATGTGCAATATCTACAATTCTTATAAAAAGGAATATCAAGCCTTTATGGTAAAACGGTAATATGTATACAGAATGATATGCACTCTGAAAACAGAGATATTATGCTGTCTTGCATGTCCTGAAACTCGAACAGATTTGATATGTACACTCTGTAGCTATCAAGTATGAATGACAATATTTATCAATTGTATACAGTTCACGCAGCGTTAACAGCGATAAGGAACTAACTACTACTAGCTAAATCAATATTGGGCAAAACACAGGCAGCAAATACTTTGACTGGAGCTAACGTTTGGCAAACGCCATGCCACACCCCTACCCGCATTAAATTACTACAAAAAAGGATATCACGACAAAAACCAAATGAATCTTATCAGAAAAATCATAATACAAACCAAACCATCATCGAACATTTTTTTTTCAAAATATATATTATCATTACAACAGTTTGGGTTGATATCAAGATTTCTATAATAATTGTTTATGCTTCAATTATTTTTGTCCTACTTTTACAAATAAGATATTGCTTGGGGGCGTGGTACTGCTGCCTGTGGACCGAACAGGGAAGTAACCAGGGCTCATATATAAAGGTGTTGTCTGCTTCGTTTTTAATACGGGGTCATATTGCTGTAAACATTAATCTAAATGTAATATATCTAAATATTTTCATTATTTTAAGGTAAGGGTTTGCTAGTTATAGTTTCAACTATACCGATATGTTGAAGTTCTGATGATTTCGTTTACGAAAACTGATACCAGGTTATGTCGAAAGTAGGATTCATTTATAGAAAATGACAAAAAAAATAGAAATCGAAAGTAGAGGTATTTACGGATATTAAACACAAACTCGGATCCTTCATCCGTTCATTTCACGATCATTCGGATTTTAACTTTGCTTAAGGACAAAAGCCAGGCCTGAAACAATAAATGCTGGATTGACAGCGACAATATTACCAGGTCTGTATGTTAAGTGTCATGTTTAGTTAGTATGTCTATATATCGATTCTTTACAAATCGTCATAGCAAAAATACTGATTATTTAAGTTCAGACTCACGCTGTTAATATGTGTACACACTGAACACATGTCAAGTCTTACGATGAATCAATTTCCATCAATTTTGTAGATCTAACGATAGGTGAAGAGTGAGGCTTGGACAATTTATAATGTTGTAAAATGACATTGAAGTTTATGTTACGGTGATTGTTGAAATTGAACTTGGTTCTATCATGAAAGGACAAAAGCAGTCGCGCTATACATATAGCCTGTGGCAGAAACAAGGACAGAAGTCGAAATGGTTTAAGGCGAACATGTTAATACAATCACACAATTTGTCTGTACTGTAATGAGTGTTTGATATATGTATGCTATTGTGTTTGTGTATGGGCCGGAGGCCTTTTGAACAATAAACTTTGACTTTGAACTTTGACGTTGTAAACATGTTTTCGCTGTGTGTATGCTGATCGTATTGTCAGTACAGGATGAATTCATTGACGATGATTGTTAAAATTGATTGAGAACAAAAGTACATTTGGACTTCTATATGCACATTCTAAGCATTTTCACCAAAATACATTGTTGATAGATTTTCATTCTGAATATATCGAAATTCTCGAAAACCTGCAAATGCATTTTGATAAAAAAGATTTAATAAAATCTTCTTTCGTAAAAGTTGCTTAACTCATGAATTCACAGGCACATGTTGCAACTGATGTTTACATTATGTTTGCTAAAAAATGATCCTCAAAACTGAAGAAAATGATTTCTTAAACTTCTATGATTTAGTCCTTCAAACGACTTTTCAGTGTGGAAGGTACTTAATGTTCTTAAGTTTCAAATAACATGTTGGTTCCAGCATACATAATACATGCTAATGAAGCTTCTGTTTACAAGTGCCCTCCAAATAGGAGGAATTTGTTGTAATAATTTTGTTTCACTATTCCCATGTTTATGCCCCACAGAAATATTGGGGGAGGGGGCATATACATTTGCCCTTGTCCGCCTTTTATGTGTTTTATTCAAAACATAACATAACCAAATAGCTCCAAGCCTTAATTGTCACATCCCCTAAAACTTCTAAGTGGCCCGGACGTCAGTCTGCGAGTCCGTGATTATGCCAAGTATATTACAAAGTATATTACGTAGAGTCATGAAACCTTAGGAGAATTTTAATGGGGCGATGAAGTTGTGCACCTTGGATTTCCTTTCCCGAGATACTATGTAAAAGCAGACCTATGACACTTGAATAAGCAAAAATCGATTTCTGGACTTGTGTCGCTCAAAACAATATTTCCTAGAGTCATGAAACCTTAGGGGAATGTTATTAGGGTTATGAGGTTGTGCACCTGGGATCATAAAACTTTAGTGCAATGTTGATGGTGTAATGTAGTTGTACATCTGGGGTTCTGTTTCCCGCTGCACTTAGTAATGGTTATAGCATTTGAATTAGCAAACAAATGGCATTTCTTGGCTTGTGTTGCTCAAATGTCAAATCAATATTACATAGAGTCATAAAACCTTAGGGCAAGGTTAATAGGGTGATGAAGTTTGTGTACCTTGTGTATTGTTTCCCGCTGCACTCAGCAAAGCAAGAGTAGTTGCCCCTTAATTGGCAAAACATGACATTTCTAGACTGGTGTCACCCAAACCCGAAAACTATATGACATAGAGTCAAACAACCGTCATGACAAACGCTCCATGTTCGGACATTCATGTCCTATGGATACATTTCTAATTCAATATAATAATATTTGACCTCGATTTTAGCTCGTTTGCTTTTGGTAAAAGTCCATAATCTAACTACAATGTAGTTTAATTATCTTACTGTTGTTTTTGTTGTCAGGCATGTTAGCATGGATTTTATTGCTTTAGACTTTGTTTAATAATTCAACACAGTAGAATACAATCAGAGGGCAGCATTTAAACCAAAGGCATTAATGAGAGATTCACCGTGACGGTAAAATAACCCTTCCGAAGGCTTCGTTAACAATCAAATGACCAATAAGCTTTGACATCCGCATGCGATTCTCTTGTTTTTTTTCAGGTGATGACATCAATGGTCACAGGCGAACATTACGCGACACCTAGGTCAAGAATAAAAGAGGGATGACCGGCAAAAAAAAGTCTGGGTGCGGAGCCTCGGCAAAAATGTGGTAGTACTCATTGAACTATTGGTTTGCCTCATACATAATCGAGGTCTGGTAATAAAAAATATTGTAAAACTTAATGCATGCTCATCATTGTTAACATATATTATTGATCATTATTGCACACGACCGAAGCATGCAATTTCCACTTTTGTCCAATTTCAGCTGAGCCCAGATTACTGTACAGCTTGTCAAGTTTGTTTGCCGAATGAAGTTCCCAGAGAGGCTTTGGTAGGTTTCAAGACAGCTTTAGTGATATCCATGATAAATACAAAATATGTCTCATGGCGAAGGGAGTGTGAAGGATTAATGGGATTCTCAGTATAAGTATTGTTAAATAGTTTGTTTGTTAAAATCATAAACAAATTACAACTGCAGTACAACATTTTCCTCTACAAGGCAGAAATTGAATATGATAAGATTATGTTTTGACATATGAAAGAATGTGGAATTTATAGTCTTAACAAATGTTACATTTTAAGGAATTTTATGCCACCAGTATGTGTTTCAATGTCAGGAAACTAAAAAAAAGTAATATTTCATGAATATGGCTCCCACAAACAGATTGGAGGCATTTTCCAAGATGTGTAAGTATGTGCCTGCTTCTCAACGCGCTGCTTCCGACTGTTAGCCAGCATAGCCAGCATAAAGACGCAACACGGGTAAAAATCTTAGTATTCATTTACCGTATATTTAAGGCAGAAGGAAACAAAGGAAAACCATATCCATTATAAAATCGATGCTTTAAAGAAACGTATAACCGCATTTTGTATATCCTTTACAGTTGAGCCTAAATAGAGGGACAACAAATCTAATTTTACAGTTAAATTTGCATTTGGTTGAAAATGTTGTTTGCACCAACTCACTTGCAATACTCATATTCCTCTGCATAGAAACAACGAATATTGTCATTTCAGAGAGCTGTACATCTCTTGCAAACAAAGTATGGTGAAGGAAGTTCAAGGGATGAAAGATGCGCAGTACGTGTACACAAAATTGACACAAGTTAATGATGGGCTTTACAGCATGAAACAGAGGATCATTGACATGGCTGACTAAAGTTAATTATATTTGTCATTTACATGCACCACTTGTATATATATATATATATATATATATGTATATAAATATAATATATATATATGAAGAGTGTTGCCAACTTTACAGAAATAAATGAATAGAAGGAATCATTTTACTAGCCAGATTCAACATGTGTATTTACTGATAGTAAGAAACACATTTATACAAGTAACTTTAAATAAGCCTGATGGTTTAGAGGTACAAAGAAATCAGATGTAGGTTTTAATGAAATGCAGAAATTGGATAAGTGCTGTCATGTTTTTGAATTATAAAACATGAAGCAATATATAAAATATTGCTTAATCTGATATCTAATATCTTTTTTTGTGAAATTAAACGAAAACTTGTTTTACAGAAAGCAACTAGTGAACTGAAGATGCCGGACTATCCATATGGCCAAACTACAAACAGAAATTATTTAGCTTAAAACAAAAGTGGTCAGTTGCAAACCTTTTTAGTTTAATTCACAATACGCATACGTTGGTGATGAAAAAACATACCAACAAATATATGTTGGTATATATATATATATATGTGGTATATGCAACATTTCGAAGGGACAATGATATATACCGCTTAAAGGGTTTGCTGTGTCATGGTTCTGATTCTACACGATTGATAAATGATTAAACAATAATAAATGAAAACGAATTGCTTTTGTTATGATTTAGAATAGATTCACATAATTATTTCATTTCCCTGCAGTCATCTGAATCTGACGTGGAATTGACAAGTGAGTCGCCACTGTTTTGGACCACTTGATACAGCTATAGCAGATATAGCACCCCATCACCACCAGCTTCACATCGACGTTCTTGACCTATCACAAAAACAACAGCGCAACTGTATCCCCACCAGCTTTAGCGAGACATTCAAAACACCAGCCCTGATATAAGGCCAGCCCGAGGCAACCATAGAGCACAGAAACCAGTGGTAAGGAAATCAATCTTTATGTAGTTCATACATTCAAAGAGAACTATAAATATGTCATGCACATGTGATACCAGTTTCTCTTGCACATGTATGGAGGGCAAAAATTACTGTTTCTGGCAACCATGCCATATTGTAATAATAGCTGAAATTTTAAAATAGAATATTTAAAACGTTTGCAATGAAAGAGGAAGCAGATTCATCTTCCTTTGATTTAATCAAACCATGATGTATTTGCAGGAAACATTAACCGTATGCGAAATGATCATAGCAAAGTTAACACAACACTCACGGACTTCTACCAATGGATGAAAAGTGAAGTGCAGGAAAAATACTAGACATAATTCTGCCTGGTAATTTTGTTGTTAAACCTTTTTATACACAGTATGTAAAGAAAGAAAAACTGTAGTGAACACTGCATATGTACCCTGTCAGATTTTAAACTTAATTATGCTTTTTAAATAAGGGCACATTGCAAGTAATCATTATATACTTGGCAAAATGAAAATTTAAAGCTATGATACGGTAATACTAACACATGTAGTATGCTTTTTTTTAATAATTACAGGGAAAATGCTTCGGATTCAACATGAAGATGTGTGTACTAAGACACTTTACTTCCGGAAATAGTCTCAGAGTGAAATGAAATTCTTTATTCATATTAATAAAGAATATAATATATTTATTTATAACATGCTAGTTCATTTGTGAGAACTTGTACTGCTTTTTGGAAAATAAAATTGCCCATGACATGGGTATTGCTTTTTTACATTTAACAAAACTGTTCTAATCACAAATGTATCATGTCATGCCAGCAGGAATTATTTGTTGCTTTTTAGTACCCCAATGGGCAAAATGCAACATACTTTAAAAATAGATTTGTAATAGAATAGAAATGTCTATAATTCAACTACAACACCAATACTAAAATCTAATTAGGTGCATACATTTTTGCTTGATGCCAATGATTCATATGTTAATGTTACACCCTTATATTATAATGAATAAAACTGCTTGCAAAAAGTTCCTGCCATTTTTTGTCCAAATATCTTATATCCTCAGTCTTGTTTTTAGTTCTCTGTTTGTTTGTTTTTTATAATGATCATGTTTCTTTCTCTTTTTTTGATACTGTACATGAACTGTCCTTGTTTGTATTCTACGTACAAAATATGTTGTTTTTGTATATGTATCTCATAAAATAAACATTACAGTAAAGAAAATATTTGTCATTATATGTGACATGTAAGGCCTGAGTCCCAACTTAGTGCATAAAACAAAGTCTCGGAATTTGCTCGCGTGCCCAACTGCATTCATACAGCAAAAACGTATGAGAAATGCGATTAACCCTTAAGTGAATGAAGCTGTTATATACTTGTATAGCATGGACAATGTCAATCCGGTCAATCTTTCCCTGTGCACACCATCTTGCTGAAATTCACTCCCTTCTGTACACTGATATGGATGGGTGTCTTTTGATTCATCTATCACAGTTATCTATGGAGATCATTTAGTAAGCTGCTGAGGCTTTTAACACTATTAACAATATTATCAAATGTAACATTTTCATATGTTAATATTCTTTGTTATATTATATGATATTATCTGTTTAATTGAGATAATTATTTCAAACATTTGGTTTTGGAGGGTTAAATTATTCTACCTAATGGTTAATAAAATATCAAACAAATACCAATAATTACAAAAAAGCAACATGTCAATTTTTGGCTTTTCTTAGTTGTCACAACTCTCTCAAAGTAATGAGGAGCTTTGGTTCTATTTTCATGCCGTTGTTTGACTTATTTCATCAGTATATGCCGTTAAGGCGGAGCTATAGTTATTGAGTTTTGTTTTGTTAAAATGATGCAGTAATGGATTTAAAATAAAGTTTTCTGCCCCTTGTTGACAAAGATTCAGATGTTAATACAGAAAAAAAGAGTGCATGTGCTCAAGAATCGTTATTTTATCAAAGTTGACTGAAACAGAAGAAACGGGTTCTCTTTTTGCATAATTATAACTTAACATAATTTGCCACTTTATTTGTGAAAAAAATGATAGTTTCCAGTATTAGTATTGGGAAAATTATAGACTGTTGCTTGTTGCCGAATAACGAGATGACCTTAGGGTTATGTATTTTTCTAAATTTCGACAGTCGGTTGCTGATGCTCTGGTGCGACTTTCAACGACACGAATCTGTGCTAATCCAGTCCAAAATTCCAAAACGCCTGTCGGCAGGTTTTCGAAGAAATGAATACCGTATCCTAGAGAGAAGAACCTCTGAGTATGTGTTGTTTTGACTCCTCCAAAATGCTTCTGTGTAGTCAGGTAGTGGAGTTTAACCTTGGAACTGTTAAAAACTTGTCCAAAAGATCATATATTTTATTGCTTTTGTTTTATAATCTTTGAATTCATTAACTTTTCTGCACAACTTATTAAATGCATTACAACATATATAGTTCTGTATGCCACAAATGATTGTAACAGGTATTTTTAATACTTAAACAGTAGAAGATGCTAGTTTTATTTTGTGTAAAGGATTGCTTTTTTCTTCTTTGCAGGTTCTGATGTGCCAAGAAGCTGCGGAAAGGCACTGACAAGAGGTCACACAATCTGAAACCAGGAGATGCAACTCTAAATCTCATATCGCAGGAGAATGAAGATGTTAGTCACCCCTGTAGGACTTACTTATGTGTAAATGATTCTTAAGAGTGACATTTACAGCAAATAATTTAAAAGTAAGCCACACATAGACAAAAGGAAAGTGCTCTTTTTAAAATGTAGGCCAAATAATGCATTAAAACAGGTATTTAAAGTAAACAAATATTCAAATCTGGGCATAAAGATGTTTTTCCATCATGTAATCAGCTCATGTATGAAAAAATAAGCAATGAACGAGAGTTTTCTATTCCTCTTGTTGCGCCATATATCCGGGAGGCCATAAGTTTGATTTATATTGGTGATTTGACTGTTTTGACATCACCTTTTTTTGAATATTGTTAAACAGATCAGTTCTGTTAAATGGAGCAGAAAAGAGCAATTCTGACAAATGGCTTCAATCTATGTCACTTTTTATGTTGATAAGCTGATATATCGGCATACATCCGAGGTTGTTTTTGTAGAAAATGACCGAGAAGTTTAGAATTGAATTGTCCACTATTATGTTCATTTGAATGTTATACGCCACCTTTAAGTTGATTCCCTCATAAAGAGTGGAGTGACAATCAGTGGATTTTGGGGAGTAGTGGCAAGTAGAGTAGAAGAAGCTATGTTATATACCAAAATATTCGGCAAATTGTATCACGGTTCAAGTTCATCAAGTGCTTTACCAACATATATCCAGCGCATTACTAGTTATATGTATAACAGTTGTGAGTTTGATATAAATCCATGCCGCCGGAGGTATCACTTTTTAAGTCAATCCAGTTGTTTACCAACCTGTTGTGTACATACACAAGTAGGAAGTCATAGTTTGTTTCTGCCTGATCCTACCGAGTGTCTTCTTAGTGCCAATCCTTTTTTGAATTGACTCTTTAAGAAGGTTCTACCAAACGCCCGTTCAGGGCCATTCAAATAAATAGGCTATTAATTGCCAATACGACCACATAGTGGCTATCTCAAAACTCTTTTAGAGCAAAACAAGCACATGTTTTACTTTAATTTGACTACTAACTAAGCCACATTTAAGCAACATAAAATCCATTCAAAGCCAAACAACCAATGTATAGCTACAAATAAGCTTACACAACCCACATTTGTTTGCAACCTTCGAACCAACGCAGATACAAACAAACATATGTGCAGCTCTCAGTCTGCGTAGTGCCAGGCTACCTTTTGGCAACTATAATCCCATTCAAAGTCAATGAATCTCATGTGCAGCTTTTATAAAGCCTACTGAGTACCTATCAGCGAGAAAAAAGTTTATTGATCAATATCAACATTATGAAAACAACTTTCTAAACAATCAAAAAAGTAATATAATCTTTAACAATAGGAGGACATTGCTACTAAGGTCAGTTTGATGGGATAGACAGGGAGGTCATCCTCTATGGTGAAGACCAGATTGGACAACCTGCAGAGAGAATTTAATAAAGAAAGAAGTTAAAACATTTTATAGGAAGAGGTTACTGACAATACCTGTTCTGTCTCAAGCCTAATACATTGTGATGTACACCAGAATGTGATTGAATCTTTGTAAAACAAAATCTAGGACATTATAATTCAAAAAACAACACACCTTGGTGTATCAATGGGATAAAAAAGACTAACAAATGATAAAAAATGTGCAGATATTTAGGAATAACTCGTTGCAGCCATGTCTTTAATAACTCCGTTGTTCTAAAATAGTACTAAAATATCAACAAGCTTAATTGAATTTCATGATTCTTAATCTTAACAATTAAATGTTCCAGCCTACATCTTCATAAGTAAAACCTAACCTTCAACCACATAGGCATTGTTTCATTGTATCCATGTTATCCACGCACATTTAAAATGTCCGATGTATCAAAATAAGTAATGACATAATTTAAAAATCTAAAATAGAGAATGATGTCGAACAGGTTCACATAACATATTTACTGATCCTGGTAGTTTAATGTCCACAGATTTAAATCTGTATATATACATATATATCTAAGTACCTAACTCGCATTAAATAAAGTTTACAAAATTGAATTGTGTTGTGATTATGGCGCGACATAACGTAACGCGATGTACTGAATAACGCGCAAAATGTATATATACTAACGTAACGTAGCTTCCTGTGTGTTGTTGTATGTATCACTTCAAAAAAGGAAACGAATCTATACGACGTTTTTTACCGTGATCTCTCAAACATTTTGGTGCCGTGACCAAACAATCATGAATATACTGAAGCTCATAGAGCTGAGAGACGGCCACAGAGAATCCATAGAAGATCATTTTGTACAGATTGAAACCGCAAAGGAGGGTAACGAATTAGACGACATTGAATTTATTGTCTTTTCGATTGATGTAATGATCTTTGCAATGAAAATTCTTGACGATAAAATTGTCAAAAGCGGATGTTGACAACACTACACATGAGATGAAAGAGGCGAACGCGTATAATTGACGTTTGAGAATTCGACTGTAGAGAGAAAAAAGGCATTTCGCTACGGTAACTTCGGTTATCCCTGCCACTCTTCCACCGCTGTTACCCCTTATGTTTCAGGAGCACCATCAGACGAAGCTACCTCTGCCAATACAACTAAACCTAACGCCGAAGCAACTGCCGCCGTCAACGCTCAAGAAAAATACGTATACAGGAACGTAAACCAGTCATCTCGACCAGAAGAGCCTATCGTAGAGTCATTGCGACAAGACATCACATCTTCGTACTACCATAAATTGCCAAAACTGTCCCTTCCGTCTTTCAACGGCGAACTTGTAACGTGGCAAACATTTTGGGATTCATTCGAGTCAACCATTCAGGGAAATCCTACGTTATACGACGTGCAGATAGACGAGTATTAATTGTCTTTGCTAGAAGGGGATGCAGCGAAAACAATCGAGGTTTCACGTTAACCAACGTTAACTACAGGCAAGCTCTGAATTTCTTGACCGAATGTTTTGAACAAAAGTACACAATTTCATTGCATTCATACAGACACTTTTACAGTTGCCGTCCCCATGCAACAACATGAGAGAGCTCCGTGATTTCAACTACCGACTAGATACTACGATCAGATGTCTCGAGTCGTAAGGTGAAGAAGTTATGGAAACTTGCGTATTCCCATAATCCTTGAGAGGTTTCCACCGAGAACGAGGCTTCACTTAGCCAGAGAACATGGAACCTGAAGTTGGTAATTGTGTGAACAAAGAACTAGATATTATGGAAGCTGGTCAAACACAGGAACAACTTACCTTTCCACCATCTGCCTCATTCCCTACAAGCGCCTGTAAGTCGTCTGACCGTGACGTGTTTGGCCATCCAAATCCATCAAAAAAGATGCGTAAAGAATAAAATGTGTCTACTGCAAAATGGCGCATACCGAGGACTGTCAGAACGTGATTTAGATCATCGTGTTTCTATTGTGAAATTGTTTTTATTGGCTGAGTTATCGCCACCAGGTGACCAACTGTCCGACATAGTGCACAGACAGAATGTAACCCTGGGTAGAGCTAGCCTGTCTCTTTAACGTGCACCAGTGTATAGCACTGTCACACGGGACCCCTATTTAACGTCCCTCCCGGAAGACGATTAGTATTTTTTAGTGATGCGACGGGGAATCTAGCCTGCGACCCCTGGATTGATAGTCAGGTGTGTTACCTCTAGGCCAGGGATCCGCCACATAACACAGAAATTAACCGACCGATTACATATGCAAATAGACGGAAGTGACGTCATACATCTGTCAGCGTTTGGTAACCCTGCACACACAGAACAAAAACTCGATACTGCAACAGTCAACATAGAAGTGGATGACGGGTTATTCAAGTATTCATTGTCCCGGTATTTGCGAAAATCCATTGCGAACATTCCCTTTCTCAGGAACCTTAAGTTAGCACATCCGGTCACCATGCTCGAATCATTCTTTTTTAATGGTGCCGATTTTCACTTTGATATCGTAGATGACAACACAATCAAAGGCGTCTTACCCACTGCCGTGAGTTCCCGCATTGGCTTCTTCCTGTCTGATCAGACAGCGATGCAAGTTGGAACTTTTTGTTCAACAGCAGGGGACGTCATTGCAACGCGTGTTTTAGAGACCACGGATCTGGTACATAGAGTCATTTGGTATTGCACCGGAAGAAGATAGCGAAGCGGAGAACATCTTCTATCTAAAAGGCTACCAGAGAAACTGTCTAACCTTTTCGGGTGACAGATATACGGCGAGGCTGCCATAGAAAACAGATCATAAATCATTGCCAACGAATTTTGAAATAACGACGAAGAGAACAGAAAGTACAATCCGACGCCTGAGCAATAGCCCGTTTTTGTTTCAGTAATATAGATTCCATTCAGGAACATGAAAACAGAGGTTACATTGAAAAACTGCCAGACGAATCACCAGCAACACGCGTTAATTACATCTCGTACCATGGAGTGAAGAAAGAATCTGCAACAACACAAATACGAATAGTGTATGACTGTAACTGCTGGGGGTCAACCGGAAGTCCGAGTCTGAATGATTGCCTTGTGTCAACAACGCCAGAATAAATGACCTAACATCACTGCTGATCAGATTTCGACATGAGCAGCCCAGACTGTAATTGCGAGGGTCAGTGAGCCCCCAATTCTCCTTTACTCGTGTAGATTTTACCGGGGTGTAACACGTAAACGAAAAGGACGGAACACATCACAAAGCCTACATATGTTTGTTTACGTGTGCCAGCATTCGGCTGTCTACTTGGAAATTGTTCCTGACCGAAAAATCCTTTGTTCTAGCATTTAGACGATACGTGAGGAGAAGATTCTGACCAAGAATGATGATATCAGATAATGCCACAAGCAATCAAGCTACTACCAATCAGATACGGCGACTTTGCTCATCTAAAAGTCTACAAACAGCAATTGCACAGCAAGGGACACACTGGCAGTTCATTCCAAAACGAGAAGCTGGATGGATCGTGGGATAGACTCATTGATGTTGCCAAGACAATGATAAAAAATCTTTCGTAGAGCCTCCACAGAAGTGGAGACTTTGATGAACGACTGGCCGCTTACGTACGTGTCTTCATGTAGAGATGACCCGGAACCGCTCACTCCTTCACATTTAATGCACGGACGAAGATTGACCAGTTTACCGTTTGCCAACACAGAGGTTAACAACTTAGACCTATGGTGCAATTTTACCCGCTGGAAGTAGTGGACGCTAAATAGACTTTATGGGAATATACCTTAAAACCATTTGTGTCCGGGAGGATGTTCGGATTTTTTGGGCGACATAACGTAACACAATGTATCAAGGTAACGCGCGAGCGAAATGTATTTATACTAATGTAACGTAACTTCCAGCGTTATTATATGTATTACTTTAATAAAGGAAACGAACCTACACGTGTTTAACTGTGGTCATCTCAAACATATTGTCTACCAAATTCTTTAATAATAACAAGTCCTGACATATTCAAAAGAAGAACTTTTATTTGAGTACAACTGTAGTATTGACAGGGTAAAGTTTTATAGCAGGTAAGAAGTTCCATTTGCATTAACACGAATATCAAATAAGCCGTTAAAATACAAAATACATTTCAAAAACACAATTCCAAATAAACAAACTACAATGAAGAAACACTTTTATATATATTAGAAAACATGATAAGGTTAAATTATAAATAAAACGAAATTAGTTTCAGTGATGTATTTGCCGTATCTATATCATCACAAAATCAAGCTATATTTTAAACATCAACAACCCAACCAATATCTAAATCTGCAACCATTTAAGACATAACTTAATCATAAACAACTCAACTCATATGCAAATCACCAACAATTCAACTCAACTTTAAGTATTCAACAACTCAAACGTCATTTAAATCATCAACAATTTAATCTATATCTAAATCATCAATATCTCAAACGTCATTTAAATCATCAACAATTTAACCTCTATCTAAATCATCAATTTCTCAAACCATATTGAAATCTTTACCAAATTAACGCATTTCTAGATCATCAACAAATATCAAATTTAAATCATCAACCACTCAATCCGTGTTCAAAACATCAACTACTCAGCCAATATTTAGATCATCAAACAATCAACCAATATTTAAATCATCAACAACTCAACCAAAAAATAAATCATTAACCACCCATTCAGTACTTAAATCATTAACAACATAATTAATGCAAATCCAATAAGACAAATATAAAACTATTTGACACTACAAAAGACAAAATTAAGACAAAGTCAAACAATACCTATGACTAAATACAATTGTAAACATCAAGTTATAAAAAATCATTCAATTTAGTCAAATGTTAAAAACAATTACATATAACATCGTGACAACCAGAGACACTTTGCTTATTTGTATTTAATTTTCACCATAAGCGTTCGAAATTCATAAGTTTAAACTAAATGGAATGATAACACTTATATTGCCATCAACTTATCTTAAATTTTCTTTCCTGGCTAAAATATTTATTCAAACATCTTTCATGCCAATGGATGCAATTTAGGAACAAGGGTTCACAGAGTTATAGCTCTTAAAATGAGTAATTCTTCAACATATATGTTCTTATATAAACTTTTTAATTTCCATTCGTGACTTCTTAATTTTTTGAGAGTTGAACATTTTGTCACAGCAAGGGAGGCTTTAATGTGACAACCATGAGTTTTGGTCGTTTTACGAGTGCCATAACAGTTTACAAGGTGATTTGCTGAGTCTTCAAGCTTCATTGAAGCTCGTAATTTAGTTTCGGTGAAAATAAATTCAATTCCTTACACATGTAATGCTTAGGGGGTGGGCTGGGGGTTACAGATCAATAAGGTCCACAGCTTTAGTTCTTTAATGTGACACTTGGTAGCCATGAGTCATGGTTTTTATACGAGTACCAGTACCATAACAGTTTGCAAGGTGATTTTCTCAGTCTTCAAGCTTCAGTCAAATCTCTTTCTTAAACATAAAACATGTGTACGGGCCAACGAAAGGACAGTTGGACAAGGCAATTACTATAGAAACCCGCAAATTCTTTGCGGGGCCCCTACTGCTGTAAATGAAAAAAACACCGCATACTGAAATGATTCATTCACTTTTTTCTAAACGATAACAAAAACAAAACAAGTCTAAATAATGCGATATTGTACAGTTGATAAAAAATAATTATTCTGAAATACTTTTAATATTTATAAATATTCAGTGTATGTGTAAGTCATATATCAACCGTATACAATTGTCTGTCTCCTAGTAAGAGATAAATATATTATTGTACTGCCAATCAATTTTTAAATTTAGTGTAAGTCTAAAACGTAAAACGGACGTTATACAAACTCACTGTTTGCATACATGTAAATTCATTCAAATTCACTGATTGCATACACTTTATGCAAACTTATAATATAAAACATCCTTTTTTAAAGTTAATAGTACTGCACAATTGAACGTTTCCCGAGATAAACTAGATCTTGGTAGAAACAGATACTTCATTTTTATAAATTTCTATTGCAAGTTGATTATAGGTTCTTAAAACGTTCTGTGCAACCAAACACTTATATAATATTACAATTATTGTCTTGAAAATACACCTAATGACAGTATTGTCTAATCTTTCACGTGAAATACATTAACGCTAATGATTGATGGCTATAAAATGCAAACTGTCCTTCATTACTCGGGGGTTCACATCTGGTCATCTTCATACGTTATGCCCATGGTTTCCTGATAATAAAAAAAACATCAACTAGAAAAATTATCACATGTTTATAGTTTTTATTTTATTCATTTCTTAAGATCAATACAAATGTTTATGTAAATGTTGATAAAAAATGATGACACGGTTCTGAAACTAAATGACGCTTAAATAATCTAGGACCATTTTATGTTTTGAAGAGTTTTAGTATATAATTTATTGTGTTGTTCGAATTTAATTATTACCTTTTGTTTTTGGAATTCATAACCCGGATTTTCATAGCCCGGATTTTCATAGCCCGGATTTCTGTAAAGTAATAGAAATGCTAGCTATGTTACGTATTGGTTTTATAGAGTAATTAATGACAACCCGTCAATATTTTCGGCAGATATATCCGGTTTTTCTTAAGGGCGATTATGGTACAACATTTATTCGAACCCACTATATATTGATGATAGCCCTATTTCTAAACAGTAGAAGAGGTCACAGTAATTTGATAATGATGAACTCCTGCTTTGATGTCATTTGACCTGTACAACATTTAGTGCCCTTTTAACCTAAAATGAAAAAAAATCTTCAGATTTTTCAAAATGGTATTTAGGCATTTGAGATGTTATGTTACGCTAGATAGTTGGTAGATGTGATCAATTTGATAAATCTGAAGAATATATATATATATATATATATATATATATATATATATATATATATATATATATATATATATATTTAAGGTTAAATATCACTAAAGTTTGTACAGGTCAAATGACACTAAAGCAGGTGTTCATTCCCATCAAATCACTGTGAAAGAGGTAAGCGCCACACACGCTATTTAATTAATCGTTTAACGAACAAGTTATTTGGTAGGCACTAGTACATTACACGGTTCTACATAAGTCGGGATGGCGGTGACATTTGTTTGCAATACGTCTTTATTCACTGTAGTAAACACAAAGCTAATACTTCATATTCTAACGGGGTGATCGTTTCTTGTTCTTGTATTGCAATGAAGATATCAACGCGGATACCGGAGAGTATAAATGTTATTTACGCGAGATTGGTTAAGGGGTTATATAAACATTAATTTGACAACGGCATAAAATACATAGAATAAAATACATAAAAGAAAGTTCAAGAAGACGCAGAGTATGCTCAAGAACACTGTAGATATAGAACATGGTGCTAACAATATACATCGCACATGTTCACAGTTTAATTATATCTTCAGAACGTACATTGTGGAAACAGCAATATAAATATAAAACAATAATTATTTTATGTCTACGAAAGTCATTATTCATGTCTTTCAAATGGTTAGACATACATATATTGCATACTCTTAAGAATTTTGTCCGAAAAAAGATTCACCACATATGTACTCGTATAGACAAACTGTACAAGTTATGTTTGTTTAGGTACGGATCAAGGTCAACAATGGCGATTCATGTACATAACTGGCCATTTGAGCGTGTTTTCATGTATTGCGATATGTGTATGAAAAGAAAACACTTCCGGAGACTATTCTTTGGTAAGTGCGTTCAAGAAATGTGTAAGAAATTGTAAAAACAATGTCATTAATACAGATTTAGACTATATCTTCTTGCAAATAAAATAAGTATGCAAGTATATCAGGCTTTAATCGAATCAACATATGAATTACCATGTTAAACAGGGTAAGGTGTTCAAACACAAAGCTAAATTTGAACAACGCAACTAAACTTATATAATATTTCATGAGACAACATATCTCGGTGACGCATCTTATCTTTTATTTAATTTTTTTTTTATCTTTGTGGTCGATATCGTTCCAAAATATATATGTGGTCGATATATACTAAAATATGTATGAGTTCAACAGCGTTCCAAAACATTTATATGCTTGGAATAATTTTGAATTTCGAAAAAAACACACACAAAAAAACAATTACAGAATAATGTGCGTTGGTCGTATATTTATTTATACAGAAACCCTAAATTGACATTAAATTTGGTTCATAATTAATTGGTTGTCACTATAATTGTATGACCCCTATCATACTAGTTGTGTCGCATTTAATGCGCTTGTAAGGCTGAAACACTAAAACCACAAGATACGTTTAAGATCGTTCCATATTTAAAAAAAAAACTTGTTGCATTTCTGGGTAGACTCCAGTACTGTGTTTCTTCTTTGAAAGCCTAAGACAACACGGTTTTGCACTTCAATTACTAGACTTGGGTACTCTTTACTTATACAGTGTACAATCATGGGTCGTAGCAATTAGTAATCACAACAAACGACTTTGGATATAACTCTAGGTTATAACAGTCGTTTTTATAATAAAATAGTTGTGTTTGTATCGTGTAATAACAACATCAACTGACACAAAACTGATCTATAACATTGCGTGTTCACTAGCTGATTAAGAAGGGGTTCTATTATTCACTGTATTGTATTAATTGGTTGATCTGCGAAGATGATACCGCATTTTCATGCCTACTCGTCCAGAAATATAGCGAAGAAGAACATCACGTATGTACTAGTATCATTTTATATCATATATATCAGACAGGTTTTCATAAATAAAATTAGTGACCGTGATCAAAAATAAGTTCCCATTATCTAACTTTTTGAAAACCGGTAAAAAGTATATACAATGTGTGTTCGTATCGTACACCATCAGCTGATACATAACGGATCTGTAATATTACATGTTCATTTACCGATTTGGTTGGGGTTCTATTTTGCACTGTCTTGTATTTATTCCCTTACCTATGTGAAAGGGTAAGTGGTGATCTAGTGTTCGGCATTTCATAGCTGAAATATAGAAGAAAAAAGTTCCTTTTATATTCTGTTTTCAAAAACTGTTAGTAAATGATGGACATCGGTATCAAAGAATAAAAGGCCGGTTTCGTAACTCTTTCTTAGTCTTTATCAATATGTTAATCCTTTTTAAAATTTACTTTGGTCTGGTTCATTGGATTGAGACACTTAACCAGGTTCCTAGACAAGCTCTCGTCTATGTAATTCCACCCGATGTCTTGAGACTGACAGGTTGGTTTAGTAAATTTGAGAGTGGTGTAAAATATTTCAACAACTTAAAGTGAAATTTCAAACACTATCTCAATTAACGAATCTTAAGGCATCAGTTATGTAATATATAAATATCATTTGCATTTACCATTACCAGTTCATATTGTTGCAATTATTATCTTCTTTAATTTCGTATCGTGCATACACCGAATGATATGCCTTTGTCATATCGTTTTTTGAGCGTTAAAACTCACGTAACAAACATTTTCAAAAATGTACAGCAGAAATCACAAACTGATTTAAAAATGTATATGTAATTATATCTCAAAAAAATTGAGGTTTCGAACAGTAAATATATAATGCAAATGTATGAACAATCAATGACGAAACTAAGAAAATATAAACAGTCAAGATTTATTTCTAACAAAGTTTACGGTGTTTCCAAGACGCAAACATTTGGTGCAAGAAAAGGCTGGCACAGGCATCCAGCAACTATAGCATTTGTTGTAAAAAGAAGTAGGGTAACTTACTGTACAAAAACATCGTTTTATCGTATTTATTGAGTGTAAAAAAAGTGACTTTAATCCTAAATTAGCATCAGCCCAAACGTTTCATTAAAATCCGCATCGTCGTTTTATCATTTATTCAGAAAACCATGATAGTCATGACGGCATCGATAAGATACATGTGTACTCCTGATAAATGGGGAAGAGCCTTTAGAGGTTTGAGCTCTTCAAAACGGCTGGGATGCTTTGGTCATTTGCTAGGACCTTTTGGAAATATCGTATAATTTTAGTGCTGTCTTGACCTAATCAAGCATAGTCCGAATATAATTTGCTAGGCAGTTTAGCGTTATAACAAATATATTGGAATCTTCCTGAGTTGTACACATGCCACTTGTATTTGTTTCCTGTCGTGGGATAATTACTCTTCCATTCATATTCCCATCGTATTTAAGTTACATAAATGATTCATTGATTGTAGATTTATGTTTCATTTTATACCTAAACGAATATTAATAAGCAGAACAAACAATATTGAGACTATTGGAAATAATCATTCAACAGTATGTTTAAATTAATTGAAAATAAACGGTGTCCATGGATGCAGGAAATTACACACATAGACAAGTGCATAGCACATGCATGAGTGAAGGTGACTTTAACCAAACAACAATTGGAAACAGCTCTTAATTGCTGTAAAAACGAACATTGAAAAGTATTCAGATTCTTCATGACAGTGTCAAACGTCAATGGTCGTATCAAACATATTTTTTTCCAAAAACGGAGTTTGGCAAGGTTGAATTAAATTATTCTAGTTCGATTGTGAAGACAACGACACGCTGGAATAAATCAGTCACGATTGCATTTCTTGGTAAACACCAGTTCTGTGTTTCTTCTTTGAAAGCCTAAGACAACATTGCTCTGCACTTCAATTATAAGACTTGTGTACTCTCTACTTATATTGTACAAATCAGTCATGGGGCTTTGCATTTAGTGTTCACAACAGACGACTCTGGATATAACTCTAGATTTATACAGTCGATTTTAGATTTTTTGTATTTGTATCGTGTCAAGACAACATCAGCTGAAACATAACTGATCCATAACATTGCGTGTTCACTAGCTGATAAAGAAGGGGCTCTATTTTTTACTTTATTGTATCTTATCATGACTCCATCAGCTGATACATAACGGATCCATAACATCGGATGTTCATTAACTGATTTGGTTTGGTCTCCATTTTTCACTGTATTGTATTTATCGCCTTACCCGTCAACATATGGAGTATGAGGTGTTTCTTGATTTTTACGTCTACCCCATCTGAAAAATAGAAGAAAAAAATATATTCTTTATTTCCAAAACTGTTAGTAAATGAATGACATTGGTATGATAGAATAAAAGGCCGGTTCCGTAACACTATTTTGGTATTTAACCATATATTAATCCTTTTTAAAATTTAGTTTGGTCTGGATTGTTACACTTAACCAGATTCCTTGACAAGCTCTTTTCTTTGTAATTCCGTCCGATGTCTTACGACTAACAGTCTGCTTGAGTAAATATGAGAGTGGTTTAAAGTATTTCAACAACTTAAAGTGGAATTACAAACTCTCTCAATTAACGAGTCTGAAGTTATTTAACATGCATATCATACAGTCGCTGTTGCATTGTTTTACTTTTGGAAGACACTACCTATCCTATACACATTACAACAACATGTTCAGCGTAAGTCCAGTATTCTAATTTATAGTAATGTTGTATCATTTTAAATATGGATACTCGAATTATTACTTGGTCTGACAGTAGTTGCGATTGCTTGTTGGTAACTGGTTCTATAACATCTATCTATTAACAGATATAATCCTATTAAAGAAATGGTTGATGCACGGAGATGGGGACTTCACTTACAGTGCCTTCACTTTCATTCACCGATAAACCGTATTACTAAAACATTCTATAATCAGTACTTGGGCAACAGTAACAGGAAAACCGTAAGCAAATGCTGAAGAACTATATTACACGAAACAATAATAATAGCTATTCTAACATCTTATAAAAATACCTGTCACGTAAAATGATAGCGGTTTCTACAATGACGCCTAAACTCGCAATGACCACAGCTACTATATTGAGGATCCGGTCGAAATTTGCTCCGTCATCCACAGTTCCATAGTGGTTAATTATGGTCGTTTTCTGTTCACCGCAACCTGTATCGAATTACAAAGGAAACGTATCCTCGTCATTCATGAAAGGTGTAAAGTTTTGCGAGGTACTAATCTCTATATTGTATTACCTCTCTTTAAAATTACGTCTTTAATGTTTCTTCCGAACACAGTGTGCGAAATATTTGAGGTGAAACTAGATCGAATGAGAGAATCAGTTACACACTTTTATCAAATGATGAAGTTGTCTGGATATATTCCAATGTTAGTTTTCAATAAACCAAAAAGCATGAATAGGCTGTTGTTGGCGCTACATGACATGATGATAGTTTTGAGAATTTTTTGTTAAGCTTGTTGGATCTGAGAGGCAAACTGTTGCAATAAGGAGTTGATTTTTCGCCCTGGATAATCAATTAATGTGTTCTGATTGAAATCACATGTGATGATAATATCACCAATGCATCTTTCTCTCGCCATACCTGTAGCTTTAGAAGGTAATGATATGTTAGAAGGATGATAGAACACTCAAATTAGTACACGCTTAGTTGTGCGTATCTTTATATTCAATCAGAAACACTCTAACTCATTTAACTCCAAATCTGTTCGTCTTTTAAAATGGATATCGCCTTTATAAGCGACACCTCCATTATATGAATCCCATGACGAGCACGACGAGCTAGACTAGGAAAAGCAGATAGAAATTTAGTCATCCATGATTATAGTCAGCTTACCAAATGAATCTAGTTTAGGTTAAATATTCTGAATATTATAGTGCATAAGGAGAAGGTCATTTGGCTTACAAAACAAAACATAGATTATCTGACGTATCATCATGTGAACAAAGAGATATGTCGTGTGTTTGACTGGGACCTGGCTTAGGGTAAATACCACCAGACAATGAAACAAAATTTTATGCAACCACGTTAACACTACCATGAAAACCATGAAGCACAAGTAGTGTTTTGTGAATCTTGTATTTGAACGAAATGTTAAACATGCCGTGAGACTTTATGTTTGCACCGTGATCGCATAAAGTCATTAAATCTAGCTTGATATATTTAAAGTTCAAGAATACCTAAATTAGATGTGACTTTGAGATTCAATCGTAAAGAGTTAAAATCAATATTTCGTTTACTAAACCAAGTATGAAGAAAGTATGCTGCTAAATGATTAAATAGATGTAGGGTAAAACGGCGTCACAATTGAATAGCAGAAAAAAACCCAGAGAAATCAAAATACCGCCTAAGAATACAACTGAATACAATTTCGGACGGTATGCACATCATTCTGAACGGTATATATTGATGTTTGTACCGTCGTAAATTTAATGAGCCAATCAGATCATGGCTTAGAGGTTTAAAAACGTAAACATTTTCTGTTTCTATATCCTTGTGGAAGCAAACGAGTTTCGCAATCAAATAAGAACAATGTATCTTGATATATAAAAGAGTATTTCGATTAAGACCAAAGACATTGTTCATTCGTCAATTATATTTCTTTATTTATTACTATGAACTTCACCTATTGTACAATATCAGTTTCACTTATATACCATCTCAATATAGTTTGTGTTAATTACCTTCTGTAGTTTCCCAGTCATATGTTCCGTCTTCATGAATAATACATTTCCTACAGTTAAAGATGTCTTTGTCGGTATAACACTTTCCATTCCGCACACAATAACCAAGCTGAAAATATATGTCATTTCGCATGACTTGGTGTAATGACAAAATAAGAATATAGAAAGAAGCATGCGATTCCATTAGTAATAACTCAAGGGAAACTACAGGACTATGTCTTGTTGCATACAACAACAACACGAACAAAGAGCATGTAAATGACATAAGAAACCTAACAGGCACTGATCGAGAGAGAGACACACACACACACACACACACACACACACACACACACATACACACACACACCACACACACGCACGAACACACACACGCACGCACACACGCCCGTACACAGACAGATCACACATGCATCCACATCTGTATCAATAAGTGTTTCTTTTACCTTGAATAATATTTGATAAGACGTTAATGGTAAACAGTACAAATAAAAGAACTTCAGCACGCGATGTTAAAAAACTGCAGTTAAATCTTAGCATAATACAATGACAATTACAGGGACAAGCCCGGTAGTCAAAATATCATGTTAAATCTGATAAGACATGTCAGATATGACAAACCCTAGGTAAACACTTTATTCCTCCATGTTGAATAATACAGTTCACGCAACGCGAATCATAGGTTATGAACATATTGTCCTGACTGAAGCTCTGTCCATCGTTGCTTAGTGATAGTTGACCACCATGGGCAAGAATCTCTTCTCGTACTTCGTCTGTGCCTTCAACTTCTCTTTTTTTCAGGGAACGTGTATTAACTCCACACTCGGCTTCCATAAAAGTATTCAGCTTTGCCCCAGTTAAGAATACATGTTCTGTTGAGATTATGGTACCTGTGTTCCTGAACTGTAAACAATGAAATATATTCCAATCGAATGCTGGTAATGTCAATCTAGATTTTCCAATTACAGTTAAAAATTTACTTTTATCTATGTCATTCCACTTTTCATTTCATTTAAGTTCGTTATATGGTGTCGTACTATCGTAAATAAGACGGCCGAACAAAATAATAAATTTTGATTTCGGAGGAATATGGTTTGTTTTTAATATCTTAGTTTAAAGATAAACATTTAAACAGTGTACTATCCGTTATACGTTCAAAATAAAAAAGAATGAAACAAAACAAGTTACTTAAAAAATGTTTCACATTGACAACGTTTAAACTACAAACTAGTGAAAGAGTTCATGTTACTAGTATTCTAAATAAACCTTCACGAAACCAGCGTTCGTATGTATATCTTCAATAAAGCAGTGGAATTCACTTCTATGGTCTCTCCTTTTGGCCCAATCCATGTAAAAGGTCATTAAAATTCAATTTGGGTTTCATATTTTAACAGTGGACCCTTCAGATAAACTTCGGGTTATAAACTAGATGCACTACCAACTGAACCTGTCAACATTTCGTCTTGTCGCAAACTACAATGCTTACTTACTTTGACCGTCTTAAATCTGCACGTGAAGTTAACACCATCAGCAAAGTTATTGCCAAACACGGACGTTCTTTTACACGGTCTTCTCCTTACATCACACAGGCCATCATCCGGAAGTCCATGAATTTCCGGAGGTAGGTATGTTTTTGTTGTACAGTCTACACCCGTAAATCCTGTTTCACATACACATTTACCTGAAAACAAATCAGGACTATATAATATGATTCTGTGTGATCTTTTTTCGTAAATATCATTTTGATGTCGTAAACAGGTCTGGTTCACATTCTAATTTGCAACGGAGTTTTAAATGTTGAAGAAATCAATTATTTTCTTACTTTCCTAAAATAAGATCAAACAGAAACTAACTACTAGTATTACTTACTTGAAGAGAATTATGTTAATCCAAGCCTAAATGCATTCAATGTTTGATAGCGTAACTAACGCGTTTCGGCGAAATAGAGCAGGTTTTATCACCATTCGCAATAATTTATAACCGTAAAGCTCTATTTTGATTTTTGTTTTATTAACATTTCCTACTCAATTATAATGTTCAAAGTCAGACCTTGTAAAACATGTGTAAGTCCCTTTACAAAGATTGATTACCTAGACCAGTTTATATAAAATAAACAAGCTTTTTTCGGGATTTTCTTAAAACAAAGTTATAATTCGAAGTTATTGATATTTCTCTGCAGGTTTAGAACATACTTATAACGAAGTAAACATAAACCTTTATTGCAAAGTCCTCTTTGATTACACTCCAAGGGGCAGCTTGCGTCCATAATTTCTTTGAGAAATTCCTCAGTGGATGCCTCTTGGACAGCCAATGTCTGATTATCTGTATTGTCAATGAAGGTATCATTCATTACGAGCGTTAGGTTCTCCATTGCGGACTGTGGAGGAAGTCGTTTTACCTTTACGTCAAACAAGCATTTCTGTTTTATTAACTCCAGATGGATCAAGGCCCATTCAACATTGTTAGTATTCTGAAACGAAATTAGATTATACAAATGGTAAAAAACATCACTTAAAGACAAGGCTATGTTTTCAAATATAGATACACAAAGCAGCCGAAATGGCAAAGGTTTCTTTACCACAACATCTAATACACAATCGCCAATAAATGTGTCGATGTTCATTCCAGGAACTTGTTCACACAATCTGAAAGCGGTCGTGTTGATCACTTTCAAACACTGATCTCTAGCTCTGATGTGATCGTAATTTTCAATTTGAAGGCT
The DNA here is from genome assembly GCF_026914265.1 of Mya arenaria. Lineage (NCBI taxonomy): Eukaryota > Metazoa > Mollusca > Bivalvia > Myida > Myidae > Mya > Mya arenaria. The sequence continues at coordinate 51,657,033 of NC_069136.1, read as the reverse complement.
GCTTCTCTGAAATAGGGCAAACCAAACATTAATAAATGACACACAGAACAACATGAAATATTTTAGCAATATAGCTTAGGTATGCCAAAAGGTCAAATGTCTTTTCATGTCTAGACTTCATATAGATATATCAACGATAAGTAGTTTTGCATCGTTTCTTATTTGTTGCGTAGTTTCCTCCGCCGGTGCAATTATCCATTAATTGAGTATTCATGTCGTTTGTATTTTCATCGAGTGCACTTACATAATGTATTGTTTTACAATAAAACTAATAAAGAACTTGCGTATCTTAAAATTGTATCCTTAACCTTTTCTAAACGTTTCGCTAACGGCCCAGTCCCTGTGTTTCGTTTTAAAGAACAAACGCCAAATGGACCATGGTAATCGCCAATGCGATGTTTCAATGTCGACCTTCTTTTTCGTGATGCAACGTTGCAACTTTGTGTAAACGATGGCTCAAACTGGCAAAGCTTTGCAGAACCATGTGAGCAGGAATTCAAACCGGGCCCTTCCGTATTGCATGAACACCGTTTCAATGGCTCGTTTACATTTTCAAGAATATATTTTTCACCAAAAAGGTCTTCATGCTCAAGGAGTCTGAAGTAAAATTAAAATTGACAGTGTTGCTGCATGTTCTAATTCGTATAACAAAATCAAACTTGAAATTCATATCACTTACTTCCAGCTTAGCATCGGGTTTCTTTCAAGTGATCCTGGCCGCTTGTACCGATCATTAACGGAGTCTCCGTCAAAACGACCACATAATCCTTCTGTATTGTAAACATCAGCCAATGAAGGAAACACCGCGACATTTACAAACTTCTCTTGTAATGAGAGGTCCACTATTGTGCCCGATTGCAAAGATACCTGAACCAATAGAATGGATAGAAGTCAATATTAGAATTTTAAGTAGCATCATTACACGTGTAAAACTCAACTCAATATCTAAGTTAATGCTTCTATGTTTAAGTTCGTGCACTGGAGTGCTAGTGTTTTGACCAATCAAATAAAATTTCATAGCTTACTTGGAAATGGTATATTGATATCTTGTTAACACGGTTGTTAAGAACACCATCAACACACGACCGGAATCTAACGTCCCAAATTCCATTTCCATCGCAATTATTTACGACGAAAATGTCCCGCCCAGAACTTATCATAACGCCGCAGTTACAGAAAACGGGCACGTCACTTCCAAGGCAGTGAGTTGTTTGAATTTGAACCTGTAGACAACATCCAAATTATTGTTGTTCTTTTGTTTGTTTTTAATTGCCCTTTTTCGCTCGCCTTCTCCCTCATAAATCTCTTTTTAAGTTTATGAACCAATTCAAACTGTTTGCAATGTTTAATAAGCATTTACTTTATGATTCAAATAGTACTATTTGAATTATGTATCATGCAAACTTTGTAAAAGGTTATTTGCAACCCAAAATATTTCGTTATATTTACAAATAACTGTTGTTGTTTATTTTAAAATAGTATGCTTTACAACAGGCATCATCTTGATAAGGTCTTATGAAATGTAGTGACATTTCATTTGAATAAGACATGTAAAATGTAAAAAAAAAACAGTGGAAAACAAACATCCTTCTTCGGATTTGCTTCCTAATGAAAGCAGGTAAAGACTATAAACAAGAAGGTTGTCTGTTTTGTAATGAGACGGATATAACTACACATACTTGTTGTTGGAAAGCCGGATTCCTGTATAACAAAAAACGGTCTTCGTTCTGGTTTTCGTACGTTCTACAAATTGTCGGATAATAAGTACATGGATTCATACAACACAACAAACATAATACTGATGAGGTTAATAAACAAAGCGTACAGATTCGTCAATGTGCAGGTACTTTCTTATATTTATTTTCATGTTTGGCATCTCGATGAAATCTCAAGACGTTATCGCACAAATAGCTATACTTTACTTTATCAGTTTTGCATCATTGTTTCTACTTGATGACATTCATTTTAACGTTGAATGTGTGCAGAAACCATTTTGCATTAACTATACTTACATCCCGTCAAACGTTTTCATATGTGGGTCATTGTTTGAGTAACACTGCTTATGTTGGAGAATAGAGGAGTCTGACGATAAAATAACCTGCAAAAAACAAACCTGTGTAGACCACATTATGCAGCGTATGATAATAATAATACTTAATAATAAGAAATAGGCAAAGGGGTAATTGTGCAATAATAAGTGTCTATCTTTCACTTAATACAGTGTGTTGTCGAGCCCATAAAAAACATCTTTTCCTCTGAAGGGATATGTTTTCTGGAAGATTTCACGCTAAAATTTGTAACAGTTTTCAACAGACGTGTTTTACTGCTTACACATTTTTCAATATTTGCAATCTAGTACACTACAATGTATTGGCTCAATATCTACTTTTGTTTTATATGATGGTCAATACCATTCAGCCATAGACTGTATTTGTTTGTCATTAGAAATATCTGACTGTGTTGTTGAATGTTATTTTTTTGAAAATGTATCACGTAATATACCGATTTATATTGTGTATATGATCTTGTTAATTTTGTGTTTACGAATAGTCATTGAAATAACTGCCACTAATGAAATTTGCAAAGGTTTTGAAACCTTACTAGAGTTATAACCTAAAACCAGCGCACACACATACGAAAATACTTAAAATTGCATAGTTTGCAGGCGGGTGACAGATGCAGACATTTGCTGTGTCATTATTCAACTATGACAATGCTTCATCCAAATAAAGACAAAGAGGCCAAAGAAGATTTAAAAGGATTTTGATGTTTTGTCAAAAGATGGAGAAACACTAAAATGGATATCATTGGTGCGGGACTGAAGATTGAGTGTTCCGTTGTCCGGGACCCAAGTGTTATTATCCGCAAGTGGGCTGAATACTTTCTAGAGTTATACGGCGGAAAAGAGGAAAATTCGATGATACAGCGAAGGAGACTGTTAAAACAGAGCAAACGATACTTAATAAACGTTTTAACCGAGCCACGCACAAACAATTTCGCCCGAGTGTGTCTTTAACGCTACAGGCGACGCCCAAACTGACAAGGCTTCTAATAACGACCGAATCCAGTATGAACATCTGAAGTGCGCGAAAGTATTCAAGTCATCGTTTCCATCCACTTATTCACACATGGTAAAGCAATGCTACATATCTGCGTCCATTAAACGTGGAATTATAAACACATTGAATAAAGGTCGCGAAAAAAAGACAATCCAGACGATAACAGAGCCGTTACGCTTATATCATTCATTTGTAATTCGAGGTCGCTTTGCTGTCTCGCAGACATGAGAACATTCTGCGACATAAATTAGCAACACGTCGGACTTCAAGACGGTTTGGGGTGAAATGTTACGTTTTACATCATCATGGAAAGTATTTCTTCGCACGTGAGCCAAGTTCGAAAGTGAACGTAACATTTCAGGAAAATCAGAAAGCTTTTGACAAGGTTAAATAGTCAGGCTTATTGTAAAAACAGGAGTCAAAGTGTTTATTTGACCCGATATCGATCCTAGCATACGCAAATACTCACTTAGATTGTCCGGCTGAGTCAGGGTTTGAGGCAACACTCAATGCAAAAGATCAATGGTCGGGAGCTTGTACATGAATACTATTGATTTCAAAGAGAGCGCTTTAATAAGAGTTGACAGTAGATATAGCCTGCAAAATGAAGCGCAATGATGACGTTATGAAGGCACTACAAACAATGGATACATGAATAAACCCCGCAGCATAATACCGCTAAAGTCAGCTATAACCAAAGTGACAAGGTGACCAAACCTCAGAGGAGTGGAATTAGTTTTGCAATCTTCTGCATGACTAGGATCTCATTTGCGGCACAGCAATAACTGATGGCGAAACCTGATTTAAAAAGCATGTTACATCATTTGGTAACTTGGCGAAGTGATAACCAAGGCAACCCCTATAACAGCTGAGGAAAGACATCCGACTGAGGTGACTGAGAGATCACTAATAGTAATTGTTGCAAACTTAAATCAGTAAATCGCAGTGCTACGAATTAAAGCACAATGACGAACAAGCAAAAGTCACAAAAATATATCAATATGTGTAAGAGGTTGAACATCACTCATAGAACTGAGCGCTTAACCAATGCATCGTAAAGTGCGCTTAAGAGCGTAAGTTTTGCATGGACGGCAAACTCCACACGATATAGCAAGCGAAAAAGACAAAATAAACGGGTGATTTGTTTTTGCAGACAAGGGCCATTGCGTTTAAACAAGGGCGCAAATGGAAGTTAACGCTTGCGCATCACAATTTATGTGATTTTAAGAACACTAACGTCAAAATGTCGTTGTCGGGTTTCCTGTTAACCAGATTTGTTAGTTTAAACAGTATATATTTTACAACGATTGTGAAGGAAGTAATGATACCTTATATTAAGTCACTCTCGTTGGCACGATGTTACGCGAGAGTGTAGTCTTGTATTGCGGAGGGAACCCGGAGAAAACCTATTTGTCCGGCTTGGTGACCACTGACAAAACTCTCATGCGCTCAGGCTGGGAATCGAGCTCGGATCGCCTTTGTGAAAAGCGAGTGCGTTAACCACTGCGCTAACAAGACAACCAAAAGACAAAGTAGACAGTCTACCAAAGTGGCGACCTTTACACACAACTATTAACTATCATGGTCAGAAACTTAAATGAAGTGAAACTCGCTGAGTAGGGCTGAGGTCCATTACGGCCAATGCTAATTAGGTTGCATACGATACATACGAAGGTCACGGGTCGTCGGACGTAAACAGAAATCGATAAGGTGAGATAAGGTGACATTTAATTGATATCATTGAATATTTACGAGAGAAAATAAAATAAAATGGACAGTTTTATATACTGAAAGCTATGTGGCACGTTGGATTGAGAAAAATAATGATTAAATAAAATATCTAGCTGCGACACGACATACACATCTAAACGTCACTCAGTCTGGAGTGCTCAATTATTGGACGTGCGGAGAGTAATTCATGAACCGTGTACAACATGCAGATACTATTGTTGAGATAAAGAGGCCAGTATAAATTATATCGCAGCGATTTGTTGAAAAATATCAGATTTTATTTGTTGACTTTTTGGTCTATTGGGTCGGGTGCTGCTTTTTATTTTTCCCACCTCAGATAAGTAGATCCAAAAATGTAGCGATGCTGGAAATCCTTATCTTGCCCACGGCCAAAGTTAAACGAGTTCCAATATGGAACTCCTATTTATTGTCATCACACAATTTCTACCCTTGTTAAGGACCGTCGCATGTAGCATCTTGTTAACATTATCTTGTGGCAATATTTAAAATCCAAATTAATTATTTTTCGCTTCAAATGACACCAACAATGAAGAACGGTTTGACTGTATACATAATCTGAATCACTGAGCGCATATCAATGGCAACCATGAATAACATATATATACGCAAATTATTTTCACTTACGTAATGCAGAAAAGAGTTCCAGCGAGAAAATACATTATAACTGTATTTTGTTTAACTGAGGTGGTAGAAAAAGCACCAACCATAGCCGCTCGTGTAAGGTTCATCCGAACATTCGCACAGGGTGTTTTGCAGAAACTCGGTGATTCAGGTTAAGATGAATCTATATTGCACGAGCGGCCATGGACGATACCTATAATATTGTGATATAATATTGTATTTGTTTGAAAACGGCACATGTCACGTTACTTAACATATACTTACTTAAATTAATTAGGCGAACTATGGTTGTGTTTTCATGAACCAGGAGTATGTTATCTATCGTATAAATAAACGTACCCGAACAGGATCCAGTGTGTAGTTTCGAAAAAGCCTTTGAGATACCGAAGAGTCCACGTAAAGATTTATGGAGGCATTTTTTTGTATTGGATAAACGATATTACCAAGGCGCAATGCAAACCTTAATCGCCGTGGTTCGTTAATGTCGCTGTTTTTCAAATTTAGCTGACAGCCTAACTTGTCAGTCGACAAGTGCACAACATCTGGTATTTGGCAGGAGTCTGTATTCCCGGATATTGATATTTTAAGTGGAAGATCACAATCATGTTTCCCATTGTTGCAAGTGAACGGAATCATAAGGTGAACAGTAACATCAACATAATCCAAGTTTCTTAGTAATATTGTTTTGTCTAATACCTAAAACCAAAGGTCTGAATTAAACAATTGTTTTGTTTTTTTCAAAATATTCATATTTCACGTTACCTCGGATCGAGAGATCTTCTTAGGATTTTACCTCGGTCGACCCAAGTGAACTTACTCAGAAATCCAAGATTGCGGCCGTGGTAATGTAAACAAAAACACGACGAATGAGAGTTTGCCTATTATAGTGAAGTGTGCATAATACAAAGGTGCAAAAGACATCTTATAAAAATATAAATAAAAATACATATAGACGGCGTTTTATCTCAGTCGTTCATGAAAAAAAAATGGATAAAATATGACTGAAATTAAAAGTAAGGTAAAAACAAATGATAACCTAAACATATGATTACTCGATTTATAAACCCTAATTCTTGATAGTATGAATACGGTAAGGGTTACTAGTTTTTCACGTACAGTATGAAAAACATTTAAATGATAGCATGATTGAGTTCATTACTCATTGTCCACACTGGTCAACAATGGATAGATTGAAATACAGCGGCTGGCATACGATAAGTCTTGATTTATTTTTTATTTTGTTCTTACAGAGAATATAACTATGTTAAATTTAAATTTTGACAACATTTGGGCGTATCAATATGAAATTTGCTAATGGACACGTTCTTCAGTCATAAACATTAGCACACTACAACTTACTTCAATTCCCATCCATCGTTCAGGACTAATTGCTGGTAGGCTATCTTGCCCTGATTGTGTATATCGCGCCGTGACTGAACAAGCAATCTGCAAGGAATACTCACACTAAAATCAAACATGCAGAAACCGTTTATCATTTAAACGACTCTAATTTAAACACTTTATAAAAACGTTTTATTCAATACCGATATGATCATCATATTAATAAACTCACTGATGTTCCAAGCTTCCAATCCTTGTCCGCTAGCAGCATATATTCCGTGAGTCGAGAATGAGATCGAAAATCAGACTGAGAGGCATATTGCATTGGCTCCGACGTGTGAATTATTTTAGTTAAAACGGCTTCTTTTGTTACGACCCATTTAATAACGTAATAGTAATTCGTTCCACTAGGTGGCATAAAATCACAGAAACAGTTGAGCATTTGACTTCCTAGAATATTTTCAACTTCAAAGGCAATTCTTGGGTGAACAGATGCAATACTAGGGCGTGACGCATTTGAATCTGAAATTTTAAACCAATTGTGACTAAGAACAAATTGAAAAGAAAGTAACTTGTAGTATTATTTACTATAGTTGTTTAAACTTGAAAGTTTCAAAATATAACACAATTCTCGAAAAAAAACAATACAGGATGTCTCCATTTGTTTGAATGAGAAAAAATCACGAAATTTGCATGTTTAAAAACATAAAATCATACCAAGGAAACCGTCAAACGGCAAATATGACAAAGCACTGGGTTACATACGATAATTGGATAAGAATATAATGTATTTCACTGGGATTTAATGCACAATAGGCATATACCCCGTCTACATTTGTAAACAGTGATCGTTGTTGGTAAAACGACAATTTTGTTATCCCAACAAGCAAGAAAAATGTATTTTTAACATACTGAGGGACCCAAATATGTTACTAAATTTCTAGGCAATGTGTTAAATAGTAGAATGAATGAATGACACACACCCCTGAGGGTAGCGGAACATGTAAACATAAACTAGAACAAATGGCAAATGATGAACAATTACTTTTAAGAATTGATAAAATAGCACTGGCTTAAGCTATTTAAGATAATAAAAAGCAGCAGATTGTATCGAAACGAAATATCAAACTCAATGATTTATACTTTAAAACATGAATATAATATGCATGATTGATGGATTCTGTTACTTCTACTACTACTACTACTACTACTACTACTACTACTACTACTACTACTACTACTACTACTACTACTACTACTACTACTACTACTACTACTACTACTACTACTACTACTGCTACAACTACTACTACTACTACTACTACTACTACTACTACTACTACTACTACTACTACTACTACTACTACTGCTTCTGCTTCTGCTACTGCTACTGCTACTGCTACTGCTACTACAAGAGAAATATTTCAACCTGTATAGTATAATAAGAGAGTATATAGATTAATGATAGTAAGGGCTTGGTTGCTTTAAGCAAATCAATAAAGTATTTGTTTTATTTGATGAAAAATAAGTGCGGTAAATCCGTAGAACGAAAAATCAATCTATTAGCATTGTAGGAATTGCATCATGTTGCCCCACATTTCTTTCAGGTAGAGAAACTGTATTTCTGCTTCCGGTTGTTAAGGTTGAGCGAAATTCAGTGGGATAGAAAAAAGTTTATTCATGGATATATTGGATATAAGTGATTAAATTTTGGATAAAACTGTGGAGATAAGTGTCTTCTACCTTGTCGAAAATACATTTTTGTAAACTATAACTTAACTTGCAAGCTGTTACGAAAATAGAAAAAGGTTCTTTGTTTGAAATATGTAAACACACATTGGAGAATGAACAGTTGCCTAGTTTGTAAAGTTAATTGCTGAAAATAGGCTGACTTCCCAGCGGTCACGTCTCTTGGTTATCTGAATAGCCGCAGGGCAGGATTACCCTCTAACTGTATGTAATGATTGAAGATACAGTTAGCTTCACGTAACGGGATTAGTGCACATTCAAGATGTCGGACCCCGACGAAACCGATCCGAAAATGTTAGTGAATGCATTTTAAGGATTAAGCGCGAACGAACTGCGAGCCAGTGCTCGACCATATACGACGAGGACGCATCATTCGAGGACCCGGATGCGGAGCTTTCAGATGCCCCTCTCCCGCAACAGTTTTTCCAAGCGGTCACGTCTCTTGGTTATCTGAATAGCCGCAGGGCAGGATTACCCTCTAACTGTATGTAATGATTGAAGATACAGTTAGCTTCACGTAACGGGATTAGTGCACATTCAAGATGTCGGACCCCGACGAAACCGATCCGAAAATGTTAGTGAATGCATTTTAAGGATTAAGCGCGAACGAACTGCGAGCCAGTGCTCGACCATATACGACGAGGACGCATCATTCGAGGACCCGGATGCGGAGCTTTCAGATGCCCCTCTCCCGCAACAGTTTTTCCAAGAGACGGATGAAAAGCTTGCGGGAATGGCGCGTGAAAACTATGTACTGGAGATTCTACGGCTCTGCAGAAACGACTACTCTAGGCTTGACGAATATAGAAAAATCACGGCGGAACGGGCGTGAATACTTCCGGATTGCCCGACCACTCGTCTCGTGAACCGTAGGAACTCTTCTCATGCTACAAAGGAAAAGAAATGCGCACAAGACTGTTATGTGCTCAATGCCTTCATTTGTGGAGAACAGACTAGGGAAATAATGGACATATTTGTAAACGTAGCCAATTCAAATGACACAATACTTATAAGCAACGACTGTTTATCGTCAAAAGATATACTAACTCAGCCCGATCTATTCGCCCTCCTTTCTAACATGAACTCAGAAATATTGAAAATATCTGCACAGCAGGCGATGGATTCGGTGCTCATAGCTTCAATTCAGTCGGATATGGCGCAGCTAGCAGTCAACCACAGAGTACTGAACGGAACGGTTAGAAGTATTCTATCCAGGATGCCGGAAACTACCGCAGGCTCTGAACTGAGCAAACTACAGACCGACGTAAAACGGCTTGGGTCCTCAATAGCAACAGTTAACCAACGACTCCTAGACAACAGCTGCGTTACCGCAACCACCACAATTTCTAAACCAGATGCTAATGGGGATAAAAAGATAAACAGCCCACAGTCGAAGTCATAGGCAGAAGTTATAATGACTGAGAACATCAACCACTCGGAAGCTCGGGAAGAAAATGTCTCCGGAAACACGGCTATGACAAGGCTGGTTCCAAACAGGAACATGTTGTCAACTGAAAAACGTCGCGAGACTATGCTTTCAAAACGTGCAGCAGATGAAAGACAAGTGCAGACGAGCGTCCCAATGGCGCACGGCGGCTCGCCGACCGGAATTGCGCACGCGCGTCCGGAAAGTCTTTCCATGGAAATAAGTGTCACTCCAGAAAAAGATCCAGGAAATGACAATGCAAATACTAGTAGACAAGATGCAGCGGACACTAATTTTACTGCAGTCCGAAGACGCCGAAACGTTTCGTACTATATCTCAAATATTGATAGTCACACTGTGGAAAAAGACATTTACGACTACTTTCAATTTCACAACGTATACATTTCTCACGTCCGTATGTTTTACGGAAAAAATGGCCCATCAGCTAAAATAAACGTGCCAGAAGAACTGGAGCCTATCATCAACGACGAAATGTTTTGGCCAAATGGGATCAAGTACCGGAAGTGGGTGACGAGGGAAGAGTGGGACGAGCAGCGCAATCCGCCACGTCACCGTGACAGACGACATAACTGCCCAAACCACAAGGATAGAGGGTTCCGGGCATATGGACATGAAACGGACTATAGGGGCGATTCCGGATACGATGATCGCTACCATTGTGACATAAAGGATCATAGTTATTGGGATCGACGCAGTGAAAACAATGAACAGGAAGACGAGGGTGGACCTTTTCGTGACTATGACCCCAACTACGATTACACGAAGAATACACGGGCATCGTGGAGGGATCGGAGAAACATATACTTAGCAACATTAGTGTGTTTATAAATATTGCAACATTTAACACAATTGTGAACTAACTATGTTACCAATGATTACTGTACTCTATATTTTTAAACTACTATTTTTGATGTTTAGTTTGTTAAGCTGGAATTGTCGTGGTATCATGTCGTCAGCATATCATTTGTCTGAAATGTTGACCAAACATAACATTGATATTTGCTTGATTAATGAGCATAAAGTGTTACAACGGTCTGCGACCTTTTTCGAGTCCATACATCAAGACTATAGCTCATTTGTTACTATCGATAACAGTTCAGACCAATATGGATCGATTGTGTGTGGCAAATCGGGCGTAGCAATTATGTACAAAAAATCATTAGCTAACTGTATTGAGTTGATTGAGAATATTTCTAGTGATAGGAACATAGGTATAGAAGTTAAGTGTTTAAACTCATCGCCTCTATATATATTCTGTGCGTACCTACCAGCGTGTAACGACTTAGATTTTTACCAATCAGTATTAAGTGATTTAGAATCATTCATATGCCACTACGGCAAAATGGAGAGCGTTATAGCCGCAGGGGACTTCAACGGCCAGTTTCTTCAGGATGGTGGTAAAGGGAGTCAGAAATCACGAAAGCTCACACATTTCATCCGGAAAAACAATTTACTGTCCTGTTATCCGAAAAATTCTCATACATTTGTACCAACTAGATCTATATTGGATTATACATTCATCGAGCAAACATTCAGAGATCATATAGAATCATTCAAGATAATTGAAAGTGAAGAGATATTTACGTCAGACCATCTTCCGCTTATCATGACATTTCATGTTAAACCTAAAAGGCACAAGTGTACTAGCGAGCAGTTTGGAAATTATCAAAACTCTATACAATGTGACCTTAAATGTGTTTTAGAAACAGCAAGTGAAAAATGCGACTCGAACTTTTTGAACACTCTGATCACAGAAGCGCTTCACAGTGCTGCGCGTCGTTTGCCGGTCAGTAAGTTTAACAAGAGGGCTAAACCCTACTGGTGCAAGGAGGTTAAGGTCGCACATCGCGAGGCGCCTGCATAGAATGTGAATGGCGGCAGGGCGCCCAAGGGGAATGAACATATGTCATACCGACAGTACAAACAGGCCAAAGCAAACTTTCGAAACATACAAATGAAAAAGCAAGATGAGAGCGAAAATAATTACTTTGATGAGCTTAACAAAACCGCTGAACTTGACTACAAGTTATTTTGGAAAACACTAAAGCGTAAAAGTGGGAAGCGTCCTGATATTTGCAGTGATTTAATTGCACCAAGTACAGTGACGATAAAGTTGTAGACGGCTTCCAGGATTACTTCAAAAGTGTATTTGATCAGGAATACCCGCTTTCATCCAACGATATTGAAACACTAAACTGCGTAAATATTTTTGCCGCAAATGATAATTTAAACAACCCAAACTTGTTAGCAAACATTGAAATCAAGGAAATAGACCACGTTATACATACTCTTAAGAAACAGAAATCGCCAGGAATAGACAATGTTCTCAACGAACACATTATACATGGTGGCGTGATTATTCGAGATGCGCCTATCAAGCTTTTTAACTCTGTGTTACGTAACGAGAAAGTCCCAGATATATGGAAATCTAGCATAATTATTCCCATATACAAAGGAAAGGGTAAAACAAAAAGCGACCCTAACAGATATAGACCTGTCTCGTTACTTCCGTGTACCTGTAAAATATTTGAACGGATACTGCTGACAAGAATTAACAACCATGTGACCACTTCTAATTTACCATTCCCGTCGGCACAGCAACAAGGCTTCCAGAAAGGACTGCATTACAACTGCATTCAACCTCCAGGAAACAGTTTATACACAGATTGAGAGTGGCAGTAATGCATACACCGCTTGTCTCGACCAGAAAGCTGCGTTCGATTCGGTGTGGCACGGTGGTCTATTTTACAAACTTGGACAGATGGGAATATGTGGAAAACTCTTGCGCTTAATAATACAATCATACAGCAGTTTTAAATGCGTAGTTTGCACAAACGGGAACACATCATAGGCCATTAACGCTAAACGCTCAGTTCGGCAGGGAGGAGTTTTGTCAACTTTTTTCTATTTAGTATACATCAATGAACTACTCGTCACACCCGAGAACAGTAACTACGGAAGCGGTGTCATGTCAGTCAAGGCAGGTAACCCATCATTCGTGGACGATATAGCACTGATTGCAGTTACACCCCTTTACCTCCAGAAGTTAATAGACATTGTGTACTTTTACTTCAAAGACTGGAAAATGGATATAAGCGTAGCCAAATCAAACGTTGTGTCCTTTACAAGTAAAAGGACGATACCAGTTGTAGGAATCGTTTATGGAGATATATGTATAGATCAATCAGACAATGTAAACCACTTAGGAATTAGACAGGATTCCAATTTAAAGTTTTCGTTAAGAATTCAGGAAAGACTGCAAAAGGCTAAAAATGCATTTTTTTCTATAACTGCATAGGGTGTCCACCCTTTCGGAGTGAACCCTTTGGTAAGCGCTGATCTTAACAAGAAAATAATCAAGCCTATAGCTCTTTATGGTTGTGAATTATGGTGTAACCTTACTGCGCATAACATGTATACTATTGACAAATTTTAACATTTCATTGTTAAAAAAATACAGGGTTTTCATATTTCGACAAGATCAAATATGTGTGAAGCAATGGTTGGACTGCAAAAGCTTACCTGCGATGTGCTTATTAGGAAACTTTGTTTTTATACAAGATATTAAGCCTTGATTGTAAAAGTACATGTCGAAATATTTTTATACGCAGATATCTGTCATTCATATCTTGTAGCACTGCCATAAAGTACGTTTTTTCCAGATATTTGTAACACACTCTGTAAATACGATCTTCATTCTGTTATTAACAATGTTATAGTAGATCCGACAAAATTGCCGAGTAAGTATGTATGGAAAAGAACTGTCAAGCAATTAGTATATAGATACGAGACTGAAATGTGGAGATACAGAATTATGTCAGACTCTGACTTTGCTCGCTTCCGAATTTTACAACCAACTATCTCTCCGTCAATTGTGTACAGGACGTGTTGTCGTGCTGCTCAGAGAAACATTATGCACGAGGTTGTAAAACAATGGTGTCGCAGCTAACACTTTGTCAAATCTGTAATATCCAAACCACGGACAAAATTGTTCACCTAGTCAGTGAATGTGCAGCAACAACTGAATTGCGAACTAAATATGTGTGCGCTATTTCATGTTTCGGCATTGAGTTTGTATCAGAAATACTTCAATTGGACGAATCCATGTTTACTATGAAACTTATGGGTGCACCTTTAGCGCCACTGCTTGACAATGATGACAATAAGGACTTTCTCCTGATATCGTTCCAATTTATTAGTGACTGTCTGTCATGTGTGTAAATTGTTACGAACATATTGTATGGCTGGCTGTAGGGATTATGTATGGTCACACGTTATTTGTAATAGTTATTATTATTATTTATTTGTAATTACACATTGCTGATATGTTTCTTTGAAATGCTTTAGAAATTATATATATATTTGTACATATGTATGCATATCTCCTTTTAGGAGGAAATAAAGATTTTGATTTGATTTGATTTGATTTGATTTGACAAACTAATCGTTTAAGTAGAGCAACATGTTCAGTTGTATAGACAATAGAAATAGATAAAGTATGTCGGGAACGCGTTTTCAATAATTGCAATTTTCTAAAGTGGGCAAATATTTTCAGCGGAGTTTACTGTGTTTGTTTGGCAAATTTCTTTTTCAAAATATGTATACTTTATCAATTGTATCATGATATTATAAGGGGCCTAACGTTCTCACTGTAAGTAGTCATTTGACAATGTTAAGTATTTATCGAGTTATCCAAGAAAAACCGCCATGCAAAAAGGGGTCCCTGACCTAAAACGTATCTTTTGATTTCTTACTATGGAATAACGGCGATAAAAAAGTCAAAACTAATAGATCTACGTACAATTTAAAATACACTGAGAGGCATTTTTTGGTATCCATTGTCCCTCTATATTACAAATTCGTGTAGCAACCCCCACTGGAAGGAACCCTGTGTCACAGTTGAAAGTCGCAATGCTTCCATAATATTCCTGGTTTGAACATGAGATTGTTCCGTTGTGCAAAACTGGCAATTTAGCGCATTCTGGAATAAAATCAAATGGATAGAGAATTGTATTTAAGATAATAATGACGTCAATGTGCTGTTATATAATACAAATAAACCTTGGGCACTATCTGTATGAATTTGCATATCGTTAAAATCAACGTTATTAATGAAATAATTTTATGACATTTGTAAAAGGATAAAGTTATCCAATATTTTGATTTCATAAAAATAACTGAGTTTGAATTCTGCATTACATTTTCTAACATATGATTTTAATGAAATCATTTCTTTTAAATTCAACATTGTTTTCCCCTCTCATGCACCAAGAAAAGAGTTTGTATACAGGTGTACTTTATCATCACAACACATAATTTGTGAACTTATTTTTTGATAAAATGGGGTTGGTTACTTTAATCTAAAAGAAACCTTTTATTTACGCGTATGTAACTCAAAACTCAATTGTTAAAACCTGCTGACTGGATAAAATTGTGACACTGGTTGAACATTTTTTTCCAATGCTAATGAAAATTACATGTGTTTAGCATAAGTGGGCTATACAGATAGAAAATACTAGCTTAGTGTCGTAGATGGAAATGTTTTATCTGGCAAGGCGGATGAATTCCGTAGATGAGCCAGATTGACTTTGTCATTAACCAAGTAAAAAAGGGGACCACTGTTTTTTCCATGTTGACATCGGCACACTAGGTACATATGTTTAAATGTGCCCAAAATAGTTCTCAAAATTTTTCAATTGAATTCAATACGATTATAGTCGAAGTATGTGCATTTCAATACATCGATATCAATTCAAAACGTAAAAGCTTTTAAAAGTGCATAAACGTTGGTCAGTCACCAAACAGTATATAATTGTGTAACAATTATTCAGCAAGTCACAAACTACATGGATCATGGTTCAAGATATTGAGTGTTTACAAACAATCGCCACATGTTCAATGGATTTGATTCATGGTGACTTAAAATAATTAAGTATTAGATGTTCAGAATGCACCGGCAAAGAGAGAATTCCTTTCTGTTGTAAGTAAGAATTTGTTATTCACCACAGAAATAAAATTAACTATCGTTAAATGTTGCACATTTTCAGCATGTGCGGGGTGGGTAAGTGCAAAAGCAGATTTCAGGCCGATTTGCGTTGCCGGTGTCATTATCATGCAGATTAATTGATCTTTCTAGGGTGGGATTTTTAAGGTCGGTTTTTGGCGGAATATTGACAAGATTCTGAAGCATTATTAGTGTTTTTCCTCTGATATTGCAGAAAAGAAAGAAATTCCATTTTCGCATCCACATGACAAACTGACTGTAGATAAACATCGCGTGGTCAACTAACCTAATAAACTCAAATTCACACGGCAACTTTAAATTCACCAATTTGTATGCAAGTGACACGATAATACATGTAAGGTACGTGTAAAATTGATATATTAGGTGATATTGTTTGCTTTGGATGTCTGTTTTAAGTAATTGTAAGAAAGGTTGTTTTTGGATGAAGAAACAACACACTCAGATGAATGCGTAGGATAGGTTTGAATCAAGGTAACCTCAAAAATCTTGAATACATATTGCTTGAGAAAGAATAATAGAAAAGAAAACTTGCCCCTTGAAAAATGTTCTTTTAAAAGCCGAAATAAAAGAAGAATAAAAGAAGCAACATTACGTGTACGACTGCAAGAGACTTTTTCCAATGGTTTCCATAAACCGCTTAAATCGCACTGTTTTGCTGAAGGGCCTATTAAATCATAACCAGTGTCACAGGTAAATGACACGGTGTCTCCAACCAAAGTGCCTGAATTATAGTGTACAGCGCCACCGGCAAGAAAGGTTAAATTTCCACAGTCTGAAGTATTTGAAAATATAACATGAATGTGTTCTACCGTTTAATTTGAAAATAATATTTGTTTTATATCAAAATGGCAAAATATTAAAAATTGATAATTGTAACACTTATTTTGAATTGTGACACAATACATATATATTTATATGAATCAGAAATACCTATAGGAAAACATTCTGGAGCAGGTACTGGTTGCCATGTTTCATTTGAAGTGCATGTCCTATATTCGGCACTTGAAAGTTTAAAGCCCTTTTCACAAATTGATTTGGCAACGCTTCCGAAGAATCGTCCGTTCGAAAGTTCCATAAACCCGTTGTGAAGTGATTTAAGTTCTTCACATTCTTACAAAGATAAAACAGAAAAAAAAACTTTTTTTTTTTTCTTTTAATCAAAATTTACAAAAGTTTAACTTTGATTACATTGAAATAAGGGGAAAAATGGTTCGATTAAAAATCTAACACAAAACTTAGCTGACCTATCGGGAAACAAAATGCTTGTTTTCTTTGCTCCCAAATACCAAACTCCGAACATGTTCTGTAAGGGGTGCCTACGAGTTCATATCCTGGGTTACATCTGAAAAATGCGTAGCTTCCAAACAGATTCCCCTTGGTATAAACTATCTTCCCGTCTCTCAGATCATTTAGATTGTCACAATCTGAAAAATCATCGTAATAGACAAATACAGTATTACTACGCATGACACATTACTGTAAATTAACAGAAAAACATTCGTGTACTATATTTTAAAGAATAAAACGGTAACAGAAAAGATATGTTTTGATGATAATCATGAGTTAAATGATGAAAACACTGAAGTATTTACTTTTTCCAGTAGTTGATCGTTTTTCTGCAACAGAAACAAATAACTGGTTTCAACTGTGCGCATCATGGAGGAATGTACAATACAACGAAGTCGTAATGTATATTAAAGGCATTTAATGTGTGAATGGCATATTACAACTAAGATATACCTATACAATAGGCTTCTGGACATCCGTTTGTGTCTTGTAGCTCGAACAAGTAGTTTCCGTTACTGCATCGAGTCGTTCGGGCTGTCATTGTGGTATCGCATGTATCACTCACTATACTTCTGCACATAATTAAAACCTCAATTGTGCCAATCTCTACTGGAAGTTCACCTGAAAGCGGAAGACATACAGTAACATATCTCATCACATTATAGCATCAAAATTCAGGAGCTATCAACAATCAAAACGCATAAAGTGTTACGTCTAACGACTTAGTTATTGTAAGCATGACTAAAATCAACATTGCAAGACATGTTTTTTTTATCTTCATAACCCTGTAAGCATCTTACACTCAATCAAAATGTAACCGTAATGATCATATTAAGGTACCATAGTTACGTACACAATTAAATAAAAATGATTTTAAAGACAAACATCTCCAATTATTATAAGGTTTATGTTGTTACATGTTTCTGGTTTGTGATTGGTTTTTTTGTTTTGTTTTTTGTTCTATGATTTTGGCGTTTACCCTGTGCCATTGATCGGGGTTTATGTTTAAACGTTCTGCTACTGAGCTTGTTTCTGTAGTTTTGCATATAAGTATTACGATTACTAACCTAATCTCCACCATGGGTGTACCGTTCCACATTTCATATCTGAGTCCGTAACAACATAATCTTGCATAGAATACCAGCCGACTGGTAAATAGTAGTCACACAGCGGTTTTTCGTCCGACGTTAAGTTATACCCAATCAACCTTAATGGGAGATTATCAATCTCTGTAGCGTCAATATCGGAGCAGAGGTCATTTCTCTCTATAAAAAGAAACGCAGAAGAAACTATATATTTTTGCAAGTTTTGTAAATATCCACGAATGTCTACGCATAAATTTGTATGCTAATACGCATAAAGAATAGTTTATACCCCATTTATATATTGTTCTCCAGTGAAAGCGTGTTTAACTAAACGTTAAAGGCGGTAACCCCATCGGTGTTGTTTGGGCCCTTACCTTGAGTGTGTTTCTTACTTATCGGATTGTCCTTGTAGTTATTGCATTAATGAACGAATGGTTTATAAACAATAAAATCATTAAATAACTTAATTACGGTCGTTAATAACAATTGTTATACCGTAGACGATGCACTGTGTTTCCTCTTCCGGTTCCCATATCCCTTCGCTGGAGCATTTTTTCTCATGTGTCCCAACTAACGTGTAACCGTTTTGACATCGAAACGTCACACTGCTCCCGAAAACAGTTCCACTGCTAAATTGCATGTATCCATTGATTATTTCTTGAGGACGTCCACATTCTATTTTAATTAAGAATTAAAATTTGTTTACAAATGTTATACAATATCAAAAAGTTAGTTTAAATCTCTATTTTTAACATAACATAAGGAAAAATATGTACAATGCACAATCTTAAAAAAAATCAGAACGAAGATATACATATCTTAAAAAGCAAAAGTATATAGTTAATGACGGACATTTTACTACAACGCAGATGAAACAAACAGATTAATATGTTGAGTTTATTAAAATAGCGGTATTTACATTAACTGTCAAATACGATTTTGTTTCATTTAATTTTTTAAAATATTTTAATGGACATTATTTACTTACGCTGTACACTGACAAGACAGTAGATAAAAATAAAACGATTTTGTACTTTTAACAATGTTAACGTAATATTAGTATACTTTCATCAATCGAATATAAAACAAAACGTTGATTCTATTTGAGAACAGAATGAGAAAGTTAAGGAGAAAGAAAGAGGAAGAGATAGGGTGGTCGGTTTAAATGAAATACTTTCACTGAGCCCTAAGAATCGATTGTTAGTGCTGAATATCAATTGTTTACAGAAAGAAGACTATTCTAGGTCGGCGAAGTTACTAGCAGTTGGATTTGGCTGATCACTGGCTATCAAATCTTTTGGGGAGGCGAACAAAATTCCCTCCTGCTCATTATTGTATAGGTGGACATACCCCACGAACCCATCACTTTTTACAAGGCTGACATTATCCCCCTCACCAATGTTTTTCTAGGCAGACAAAACATCCCCTAAGTTTTATTATCTACTACATGGCTTTTAGAGAATATTTGAGATTACTTAGCAATATTTGTAAACATGTAAAATTGCGATATACAGTAATGTGCTATATTCATATTTTTAAATTTACAAAATGTGTTGCATTATTTGTCTAAAATATCTGATTATCAATATTTTCTTTTTTATCCAATATTTTCATTATTGACTTTTGTATTGAAAAAAACTATAAAAAGGATGTTTGTTTATTTCAGTGTAAGATCGTATTTTATTTTACGAGTGTCATAGAGAAACTATATTTTACGAGTGGCGAATAAAGCCACTCGTGAAAATATAGTTTTTCTATGATCATTCAGAAAAAAACTTCAAGTAGAATACGGTTATCAATGCCGACAGGCAAAGATACTTTACCAGCCGCTAGACTACTTATATCATCTTTCATTTCGGAGGGTATGATAACAATCGAATCAAGTTTTGCATCATCAGTAATTAAATCAAATTGAGTTAAACAAAGTGTACAGCGGCTGTCTGAGTTGAATAAGGGCGCTAGTATGTATATATTTATAGACACGTGTCTATTTTTAAATATTGGGTCAATGAAACTGATTCTTAACAAATTTTACCAAACTCTTTTAAATAAATAAATGTTTTTGTTTATTTTGAAATGCAGAAAACACTGCAAACGAATTTCTAATAAGATGTACTTTTTTTTTCGACCTAAGGTAAAACTGTATTTTTATGTAAGAACAATGCAATATTTGCTAATATAAAGAACTTGTCAGTGGTGTATACTTTGTACGTACAATTTATATAAAAAAACGTCATAGAGTAATCAGTAAGTTTGATGTTATAGCCATTATATATCGACCTATAATGCTTTTTCATTCGATATTTCCTCTTAACTTAAAGTATTCTCTTATTATCTGTTGTTTACTATAGAACCTGTCTAGTGTGTTTCTTTTTTTGTCCTATTAAACATAGTCATAGTTTTTGTTTGGTATATTGTCACTGTTATTTCAATTGTATTATAATTTATCACTTATTATCTTTTTATATGATAATACGGTTCTCACTTTCCATACACTTGCGCATTTGTAAAACAATAAAGATGATTGCAACATCATATAACGATACCTTAACGACCTCCTTGTTAATAATTTATAATATATATTCAATCTACATCGAATATATGGTGTCAAATTGTTTTTATCACCAAGTTTAAAAAATAAAAGACTATCGTCAATTACTTTGTTCAAATTTCTAAAGACAATTGTAATTGTTCCAATTTGTTAGCACTTTCATAATTAAAAACCAAAATTAATATGATGAACAAGCGATTTAAAAGATCGTACATGTTTAAAGTTAAATTTTGTTTCAGGTTTAAATATCTCATTAATTACCTTATTGAGTTTGGAATTCGGTACAAGATCGCAGGATATCTTTGGCATTCGATTTGTGCAACTGTTGTTGGTTGCATTCAATACATTCAAAATAAATAGTTTTTTGGGGAGAATCACAACCTGATGAATGCAGTTGAATTATGGCCGCTGAATTTTACTAAGTAGGTATCTTTACATTCAGTACATTATATATAAATAGTGTCTCCGGGTAACAAAACTTATGTCTGTTCCTGTACATACCTTGTATTTCACATTTGTTCGGCTGAACTGGTTCCCATTTCGTTTTATCTGTACACGTTTTGACACCTGGACCTTGTAATGTATAACCAACGTTGCACTGGTAGCTCACACTATCTCCAAAAAAAGTACCAAGGAAAGCAATTTGTCCATTATTTAAGTGTTTAGGCAGCCCGCATTCTTAAAATAGAACCATTCGCAAATAAAGTGAATGTATTTTTATTATTGACATTCAGGAAACAGTAATGCTGTTTATAAGTCAAATAAGTCAGGCTTTTTACATTGAATCATAATTAGCTTAGATTTAAGGTTATCGTCAGTTAAGTTTGAAACGAAGATTTACCTCGACGTTTACAGGCTACTACAATTTGAGGCACCCACTGTCCGCTTTCTAAACAGTTTTTGAGATTTGGCCCAACTAGTTCGTACCCCAATGCACAGGCAAACACTGCTGTACTTCCAATGTTTGTTCCATTGCTGTATGTAACGTCACCGTTAAAGGGGCGATCAAGTCCTGAACAATCTTGAATAAATTAACAAATACGTGTATTCTTCGGGAATCATAACAAAAAATATAGAATTAACAACATAAACATTTTTCTTTATTTAAATCTGATCGCTTACTTCAATAATTATCTTCACTTAACCTAGATATTCACTCTTCGTTAATAGTATAAGGGGAAAAATGTCGTCGTATGGTCATTAGTGACGGTATCGGTATAAGTATACGTGTGATGATGCTCCAAAACCATTTGAACCATTGTCAAAAAACCTGAACATGTTTAAGTGTATTTTCTATGTTTTGTATTATCCACATTGAATCTCATTATCTACGTCGAAACACAATTATAAAACGAAAAAATAGACACAAATAGGGCATCCCTTAAATAATTTGTAATATAGATCATGCAGCATATCTCTTCAATGTAATTGCAGGTATATGCTCATTAAAGTCGTTTAATTACATGAAAGGCTCAGGTTTATTCTGCAAAGGGTGAGTTTGTTTGGACAAATAACTTACTTTGTGCTGCCGATGTGTCTGAAACAGGGAACAATGATTTGCATACTAGTTTATAGATATCAAAGAAAACAAACATATTTGCTGTTGTTAACTACTTTTAATACTACTTTCAAATTTTGATAGATCTATATAAATTGTCACATTGTTTTATAAACATTCATAAAAAAAATTATGCTTATATGAAATAAATATAAACTAAAATTGTTGTCTAAAGGATAGATCAATTTAACATTTTTTTAAACTAAAAGAGCTATCAATGATTAGTTTTTACATACACTTAGTGACTATAATACAAATCTATGAATTAAATTGACAAATATTTGCAGAGCGGGTTTGGAGTACTCCCCCAGAATATTTTTAACAATTTCTAGTCCGTAATGGTGCATTTTTAGTGTATTTGTTTTACTTTTCTTCCTCCGATATTGAGATGAAAAGCAATTTTGGACGAGTTAAGGGGAAGGGAATGCGACTTCTTCCCAACTTGAATCCGCTAGTGTTATATATATATAATACTAGCGGATATATATACAACATGCAATCATCAACTACAAACTACAAACTTACCGCCATTTGAAGAATGCCTTGCGTTTCGGATCCCGAACAGTATTGCACATGCAAGAGCAACGACAGTGATAAATAATACAACCCCAATAATTATCGTCTTCTTCTGGAAATTCTTCTGGAAATTGAGTTTTAATAAGTTAGAAATCTAGATTTCCTTGCTGTTTTGAAAGTTACGTGACCTTGAAAAAACTCAAATATCTGTTTTTGTAGTTCAAGGTTTATTTTTCTTCTTCTGTCAACTAAATTAATATTTTATTAAGATGAAAATTACAATTTAATACTTGTATAAATTGATATTTAGCATATGTCTTTAAAATAAGCATATACTTTGCTACTTGGAAATGCATTGCCTTTTCAATGATGAATTTTAGTAGCTATTTATTGGTCAATACCAATTTGGTGTATACTAATTACTTTTAGCCCAAGTGCAAATACAGCTGAATGATATAAATCACTGTGGGTGCCGTTTCCTGGGAAGAGACAGTCTAAGAGAACGTTCCCACGATTGGGGTCGAACCCACGACCGCTATGGTGAGATTTATTTGTATATACCAAAATACCACTCCCACCAAACTGTTTGACATTGAGAACATTCCAGGTCAAGAATATGTTTTTCTTCAAAATCCTACCCAAATATACTGGACCGATTCCAGTACTGTGTCCTTTTTTAGAGGCCAAAAAGATACAACTGCTCCAAAAATATGGTAACCTTTAAAATTTTCTGTTTTAAAGCATTGCGCTTTAGATAATGCTGTCTTAACATGGCATCATTTAAGGAATCAAACGCTTGTTTAGTTAATTAAAAAGTAGCTGATTCTGCGAAACAAGCAACGTTGTATCTAAATATGTTCTCAATAACCATTTATTGCTGAAAATGATGGTCAGTATCATGCTTTCTTCAAAGAAAATAGTTTCTCAAAATATGATTTTCATTTGAGTAGCGAAATGCATCATCAAATAAAACTTTACAACTTGTTTAACAAGGCTACGAACATCTGATTATTGTTAATGCTGTGAAAAGCCGGGGATATGTTTAATAATGAGGTATTTGTGTACCGAGGCCGGGTTTATGGGTTTAAACCTCTTTAAAATTGTTTCCTAAGTCATTTTCTCTCAGTTTAATGTACTTCCAGATGGTTTGATGCAAACTGTCGGAACAGAAAAAAATCTTTACTTAAGAACCCCATCGTCAAAGCAAACCTTTTAAACAAGGTTAAAATATTATGAATTAAGGCATTGCAATCGACGGGTGCTATCAGTAATGCACCTGGAGGTGTACATATTTTCAACGAGTGTTACTTGTACATAACTCATTCATTCTTGTCGAATCTAATACTCACATGGGTATATTAACTAACATAATTAATGATTCATTCAAATACCTGGAAAGGAGTTTTGTACTGGTGATGTATTGTGAAAATAACAGCTTAATCAAACAATCAAAGGGCGTACGCTTCAACAATTAAAATTTTAAAAAATGAGCCATACTACACATCTGAATAACTGTCATCGGTAACATGTGTATATCTGAATTGAACCAATTTCGAGTAAGAGCCAATGTTTACGTTTTGCAAAACCAGACCAAGGCTACGGCAATAGAATTTCACCATGTGATTTATTTGGAAAAAGAAAACAACAACAAAATATGATTCGGAGCAGAGCAGCACAACTATGAAGCGTTTTCAATTTTATTACAATGAGTTTACAAACACATTTATAACAATGTTTAAGTCCATACCATAAGTGCATTAGAAGATTATACACTGAATATTTTAATCTTAATATGTTTAAATTATATATATTTACTTTTATGGGACCCTCTTCATAATTTAAGAAATGTAGCATGGTGCAGTTTTATTAAGAAAGATAACTCTAGTGAGAAGAATTATTTGGTTTAACAGGCAAAATCTCCCTTTGATAATGATTGTTACAGACCAATGATTTTGCGGGTAAATAGTCATATGATAAGTGGTTTTTATTGTGTGCAGAAATTGAATCATCGAGTCAGTCAAGTTTACTTGTTTTATGGTTTTTAAAGTGATAATTCATACACAAGGTATTTGTTTGCATTTGTTGTCTGTTGTATTTGTAATGGTTTTGCAATGTTTTGGAATGATCAAATAGTTCATTCATTTGCATGTGTTTAGTTTTGATACATAATTTCGTGACAGGTTTACATTTTGTATTGAAATCGAAATGTTTTTTAAGTTTTTTTGTCCATAATTGACACATGTTGGTATGGTTTACAGTTGCTTATCAACATGGAAATAGGACGGACGCCGCGAAAAACCGGGGTTTTAAGAGCATTCAATTCCTTTAAATGGTAAGATGTTATGTCTGTATGTGATTTATATTGTTTTTGTCATATCTGTATGTTTTACCCATTTAATTTAACCTGCCATTTCATACGATTAAATAATATATTAAAATAGACTGTTTACGATGTTAAGAAAGTTTAGCTTAATTAATGAAATAGATAATTACTCATATGCTTATGATTGTTAATATCGATGATTTGATGAACATTACTGTGTTGTTAACTTTATTCAAGGATTATCCATAACTGCTTATTGTATCTAAGGGCAATATTGAAACCCACCCTCAACTAAAAAGATATTTCTATGTTTTGATGAATAATAACCTAGAATGTCACAAGAAACATAACTCAATTTGAACAAAGTTTGAAAACAAGTAAACAAAATCTGTGAGTGAGTCACTTTAATGCACAAATTGGGAAATTCACAGAAACATTTCCATAATGTAACTCCATCCGAGGGAGAACGGTTCTAATCTCTATAGGAGGGGGAACAGGTCTTGTTGCATCCAGGATATTTTGTACATGTTACATGAAAAAGATGTATTGGAGATGAATATTTATAACAAAAAACACGATTTACATTTATTCAATGCCTCTGATAAAAAGCTTTCAAATGATGCTAAGGATACCCATTTCGTAACTATTCAAAGTTACATAAAGAGTACCCATTTCTCAAATATTCTAAATGACATGAAGAATACCCATTTCTCAAATATTCTAAATGACATGAAGAATACCCATTTCTCAAATATTCCAAATGACATGAAGAATACCGTTTTCTCAAATATTCCAAATGGCATGACGAATACCCATTTCTCAAATATTCCAAATGACATGAAGAATACTCATTTCTGAAAATGGTGTTTCGATACAATGGACAGAGGTATAATGCTGAAATCAGCAGCTACCCTATCATAGTATCATAAGCCCAACAAATTTTAAAACAAAACAAAAAAATGAGTTTGAGCTGCATAATTTTAATTCTATTAAAGAATCCGTTCAAAGAACCAAGGACAAATTATAGCATTAGTTGAATACCTTGACAATTGATATGCGACCAAACAATTCCGATATAAATGGCAAAATTCATCATGTTAAACAAATGGAGGGATTTGCTTAAGTTACAAGATAACTCTAGAAAAATAAATATGCTTACTTTTATTTGGTTTAAAAGTATACTTTTATTAAAAAGAAAATATTATCACAGACCTTCACTATTACACATTATGAGACTCCGACGAAATGCAATGGTTATACACTGTATACAATGACTTAAGATACCCGATGCCCATGTTTTACACACTTTATCATTACTTCAAATACACAATTTTTAATGCATAACTTTGAAAGCTTAAAGGCACACACTTTGTTTTGACAAGAGTATATTTTCATGTTCACACGAGAGGTTTACAAATTGTTTTAGCAGAAGTCTTAACAGAATGGTCGTAAAAATGGACTTGTTTCAAACGGCGGAGATTCTTTAAATAAATAGAAACTAGTTTGGATGATCGTTCATCATAGCTTATACAGCTACGTTTAATAGATATAGTATTAAATTGAGACGCATCATGTGCCTGTAGTTATTCAACTGTACATTTGGAAACTTTTCATTTTACAACCCATAATTATTTTCGGAAATAATTTATTTTGAGTACATATGTTCCCGGACACCAAATGGACATTCATATTTTAAGTGAATTCCAGTATTCTGTACATGATAACACATCCTTACCATCAATCTTTAATCGGCAGCCGACAAAACAGTTGCCAGTGCAGGTGATTATTTTTTGGATAATATTGATATACTTTCACTTTGGAAAAAGAATAATCGGCGATCAGTTAAAATAAAACAAAAACGTTTGTTTTTACACTGAAACGTACGGACGACAATTTTATTCTTGACAACTATTTTTCATGAAATTTTCGGCAAGCTAGAAAAACTATTATAAAGTGTCCGAACTTCTTGGGGATTTACTATCAATTGACCTGAAGAATAAGAAGTAGTCACAGTGCATTCATTATTTGTTTTGAAACAGAACAACCGAGTAAGATGAAACTTCATAAACATAGACCTTTAAACAATAGACCCATATTTTTAATGCTTAACAAGCTCAGTAATGAACATTTAGACACATACATGAGTTTGTACCAAGTTTCGTTTGGATATCAAGACTGTTTCTGAATTTTGGCCAATGATTATGTTTTGCACAACAACGCCCACATTGATAACATCTATGCTTATTTACTATAACAATGCTTAAGTAACATAGGAGGAAAACGTGCGATGTGAGGCTCGAACCCAGGACTAAAGGAACACTGGTTTTATTTTTATTTTTATATCCGCTACGCCGTGTATTAACATATTTAAAACATATAAAAATAAAAAAAAATGTAAATTTAAAGGCTTCTGTTAAAAGTTTACCTGCAATCCAGATGTGCATTCTTATTTCATTCTGGCTTTACTACGAATAATTAACTCACTCTCAAATTAAATTTAGTTTTTGAGAGTCAGCCAAAAGACAAACAATATTTTTTGTCATTTCATATTCCCATCAATTTCAATTGTTCATCTTGAAAGATCCAAAACGTCTATCCGAATTTTCTTTGTACGAATCACTGAAAACTGTAATTGTATGTCTTAAATGTAAAAATTCAATTAAATAAACATGAACACGTAGCAAGTAGAACGATTGTTGATTAGAACAACCACCTCGTATTATTAATTCCAACATGTATGTACAGTTGTTGTTTTCAAGAATTATATTCAATTTTACAGCTTCGTTTAAAAATATAAAAATAGTCCACGCTGGTTATCAAACACAAACATCTTGTCCTAAACTGCGTTCGCGTGTATCTCCCTTTAGGATTTACTAATGAGTATGTTCAGGCAGATCAATAAATTGTGATTATTTAGTTGAGACATTATTTTACAGTCCCATAATTGATTTAAAGACGAAAATTGCTTTCACGTGCGTACGTTCTACGGGCCGCAAAATGATAATCGATAATCGGCCCGGGCCGCAATACTAATAATCGCTGAGTCATGCATATAAACGCGGAATCCCTGCACAAATGCGTTACTTTCATAGTAATATATGTATTAAGCAACGTATAACGTTGATTTTGGTTAAATGAAATTTAGCGCGGCATATGAAACGTTAACCAAATAACCGATTTAACAAATTCGCTTCTCCTTAATCTACGATATTGATCATTTGCATGCTTTAAATCACGCTTTAAGTGTTTGCATTCATACGTATACCACGGGCTTACATGTTTCGCTTTGGGGATTAATATCTGTGTAAACAATGCGCTTTGTGACATCAAATACACTTAATGCACTTGTATACAGTACCGCTGCAAATGAATTTAATCCATTATAATTTATATCAATACATGATGACCTTATAGTCAATCTGTATTGGAACTTGGGAAGAGCATGAAAAAATGTTACGTACTATACAAGTTTCAATCAAGGGAAATCATTCACATGATGCAATAGGATAGTCAATTACACTTTTCCTAGTATTTGCTATAAATGATAAAATGTGAAACGACGTTTGAGCCCGGATAAGTTACATATTTTATCTTCAAACTTGATCTGATACGTACATAAAAGTAATTGTCGCCTATGTGGTTATCAAAAGTATGAATATATCGTTTAAAATGATCCGACGCATACGTATATCGTCACGGGAAGGTGTCCTGACGTTGAGATCACCATTGTGAAAATCTTACCAATATTACTGTATTTTCATATTCCAATTTCTAATTGCTCAAAACAACCTACTTCATTTAATTTAAAATAAACGAATTCGTTTTGAGTAAAATGTGCAAAAGAGATACAAATATCAGTAATATTTACACCTTAACTTCCATTCCTTAAATGGACTGTCTTTCGGCAATTGTGGTTATCATCCGATGAACGCAACATCTTCGGATAAGTTTGGAAAGCGACTCATCGCAAAACAATATACATGGAAATTGTTGATCTTGTTCTTGTTTTTTGCGTCAGCAAGTCTCGTAAAATATAACTCAACATTTTAGAAAGTGTAAGTTTATGAAATTTAAATGTGTTGTGGCCAATGGTTGATCTTTTCCCGCGTAATGCTGACGTCATTTGATAAATATGTTTCCGGTTACAGTCGGGTCGGTCTTTTTACATAATGGGTACGAAAGGTTTTCTTAAATGAAATGAAGTGTTCTTATAACAATTCTTGAATGAAATGATAAACTATTGGTGTAAATATAAGTAATGAATTTCGGGATGATATCATTATCGGGATATAAACGAAATAGGGCTGGTCAAAGTACGCGCGGAGTCCTTAGGACTCCACACATTTTGATCAGCCCGATTACGTTCATACCCCGATAATGACATCAAATCCACAATTTATTCCTTAAATAAATTATAAATTAACTTTATTCATAAATAACCATTGCTATCTTTTTCTAAAATAGTTTTATCTTCTGCGACATTTTCAATCATGAAAAACATACCACCATTACGTCCTTGACTCTTAAGATTTACAGACATACTTTCAGTTCTAGGAACACACACACATGCATAACCTTGTAATGTAAAATCTTCTTGTTTGCCCTGCCAAGTTTCACAAGAAAATATAATGTCAAAATTATTTACAAATTTCACAAACTCATAACCGTTTAGAATGTATGTTATACCTTAAAGATTCAGACAAACAATATACAGCTCCGACTCTACTCGGTCCGCCTATGAGTGTAATTGCCTTATTTGGAAACCCACCTCTGGGAACTAGGTCATACAGGTAGAGTGTATTCAAAAGGTACATGTAGTATTGAACTTAAACTAAATAGTTAAGTTTATTTAGAGAAGGTTATAATGTAATAAGGAATAAAATTCTAGTATATTAAGATAGTTAGAATATACAAAAAAAAACATCTTAACATGTTTTAAATTATTTGCAATAAAGTAGCCGGCGTAAATACAATTGATAATTAATTTTCAATTAATTTCAGACTTTTACAGACTGATTTATTCACATTAAATAATATCTGACATTCATTAAGATTTAAACTTTTTGTTTATAGAAGTTCAAATAGAATATATTTCTAAACAGCATTTAAGCTATCCGAGTAGGATTGAGTTAAAAAATAGTGAAGATCAAAAGACGCTTTTATGTATAGAAATGTGGTGATAATTAAGATCTTTTGACACTTCGATATTTGACCTTGTAAAATTTGTGTGACACTTTGTGCTAAACTGGAATTAAGCAGTGTTTTGTGACTGATATTAATGTGATACAGTGATTACCTGTTTAAGGAGAAACAACGCTTATTAGATATTGAACATTTGTGTTGACATATATGGAGGTGTATGATTTTGTGAGTTATTCATTTGATGCACATGTGAAGTAGACCTTTGGACTTCTCAAAGTGACTATTGTGATGAGGTGATAAAATATGGATTAAAAAATGCATTTAAGGGTAGAGCATTGGACGCAATCAGGTTATAAGGAATTGAAGCTTCAGTTGCCCAGAAAGTAGCCAAACTAGGCAGTGAATGTGGAAGTGTAGACAGCTAAAAAAACTGTATTAAGGAAACTTTACACACGAGAGCAAGAAATTGATAAGGTTAAAGTTAGTTTTGTATCAAGTTTGTCAAGATCTGTTAACCTTCGTGGAGTTAGGCGAGCAGAAACATAATTATTAAGGGCATTATTTTATGAAGAGTTGGTAAATAAAGTGAAAATGAGAGGCAGACACAGGTATGACACATCTATGGACTATAACAAGTTTAAACATTTTTAGAAGAACTGCGTTTGAGGTGAGTTAGGAAGAGAAATATGTCGTAGAGAAGAATATTGACGGTTATGCTGCTCAAGCTGAAGAAAAAGAGAGGGTAAGTGAAATTAAGGGTCTTATTTTGAAGTTGCTTGCTTTGATAAACTGGTGAATGACAAGGAAGCTAATGCAAAGTATAGGGCAAGAGTTATTTCATGGAAAACAAATACAACAGCTATATAGACAGGTATAGGAGATAAGACAAGCCAGCAATACCTTATGGAAATAGTACATTTTTAAACACCAGTTATGCTTGCAACCAGACACATATCCAAGTCATGCCATAGAACTACATTTTGTTAATGCTCAGAGAGTGAATAGCAACAAGAAGGAAGACCAAAGCCTGAATTAGTTGGAGAGACCAAGGAAGCAACAGTTATGATAAATCGACTTTAAACCAAAGCATTATTAGATACAAGCAGTTGTGTCAGGCATTGGCCAAAGGTTATCTGAGATAATTTTACTTATTGGAACTAACATATTAACATAATTGATGAGTGAACGTAAAGGCAACATGGATGACCAGTTTATGCAGACAGCAAACTTACATGTGTCATGGTACTTGCCATTTAAATGCATAACGTTCGAGAATTGAACAAAAAGGATAGAATTGGAGTTATAAAAAGTGCAGTACCAGAGATGATCATCTTGTAGCACGATGAAAGCATTTATGTTAAAGGTTATATTGACAGGGAACTATACCATGCTACTCCTTCAATTATACATGAATTTTGTCCAATTTACCATCTTACAATGGATATTTCACACTAAGTGATCAATTATGAGTACAAGAAGAATAAGGAAGTTACAGTAATTTTATCCAACTTGACTACAAAAGCAATAGCCATATCACCAAAAGCCATAATATGTGAGATACAGCCAGTGATAGCTCCGCTTCCTTAGGTTACTTATCCACGAAGAAATTACTTAATACACATTAACCTTTACTTAGAATACAACCTATATTTAAGCCGATAAATTTGCAGATAGGCAACCACTAAGCACTAGACATAATCTAGAATTTTACCTTACGCGGGTGTAAATGAAGTAAATTCTTCATGAAAAATAAGGGCTCGTTCGCTACGCTCACTCCGCCCATTATGATTTATTGAGAAGTTACTTTATGTCATATAACTTTCACGTAATAAAGCCTGAAAAATAAACCGATCTCTCTGGTGGCTTACGAGTAATGGATTAATTAACTGACTATCTGATGGAGTGCTGTTATCTGTTTGGTTAATGGAAATACATTTTTATAATGATCTAAACTATTTCTATACTTACTTACTACTCGTACTTGACTAATTAAACGCTGTCGGATGTTATATGTGAATCGAAACGATGTGTTGCTGTCGAATTGGTTCAAGTTTAAAAAATAAGAGTTAAATATTGATAAAAGATTGCACACTGAATATTAATATTTAAACTTGTTTTACCCGGTATTGGACGCTGCATTAACGAATCTGTGAAATTTGGTGTCCGGAATTCACGCGCTCAATATGACGTATGAACCGAAAAGTAATGTTTCTATCACCACTGTGAGAGAAAGGACACCGGATATAGCTCAAAAAGTGATCAATCAATAACCGTTTGATTTTGACACATGGTAAGTTTTTTATGTTTTATGGTGATATATATCAAAATCGAAGAGATACGAATTGCTAGACCCTGTGCAATATACGAATATAACGGAAATGTGTCTCCTTTTTTGTATAATAGCACAATTCGCCGAAGGTTGCATGATCGCTCCCAAATGTTCTGATTTGCTGTACGATTTCAAACATAAGTCAACAAATAGAAAATAAGAACAAAAACTTAATCGAGCGATTTCATTGTAAATACAGCATCTAGTAGTATGTAAGATATCAATACGATATGTTTTGTTGTTATGGAGATATTCATACTGTTTGATAACCTGAATGTGTAATGAGGATAGATGAAGCAAATAAATAACTGCACAGGGGATATCTATTTAGTGGACTGAGGATAGTAACGATGTATTTAGAGTAACAAAACTGTGATAATGAGTACGGCTTTTAACCTCTACGCAAGCTCGGGAGGATTGTTCGATGTTGTCCATATCGAGGGATGAGAGCAAAAAAATGTTGTTGTTTTTTGTATCTGTATGTACTTAAAACTGTTTCATTTATATAGATTAGTTAACCATGACGTGTTTTTCACAAGCATCAATGTTCGAGTCACAATTATTTAAATATTTGAAAAACGCTGGAAATCTGATTTTCTGAGGAACACAAAACATATGGCCGTAGAATTTATGTGGTGTATCCTATACATATTTATATGGTATTGCTTTGTAAATCAAGTAGGTACGTTTATGCGTACAGAAAGTCAGCAGTAAGATACGAGATATTGTGACCAAATATTTAGAGACAGTAGTAAACGAAAAAGTTCGAAACAGACATACATGGAAATTATATACAAACAGTGTTACTATCAATTTAGTCTCATTTTACATGCTATCCCCAGTACACATTTCTCAACTTTGAAACTATCATCAGTACATAATACAGCCATCCCCAGTACAGTACTGTGAACGTTTCTAAGGGCATATCTTTAACAGTTTAAAAGTTACATTGCCAGTCCTTATAATAAAACTAGTTTAACTTATGCATGTAAAATCCTCCGATTCAGAATTTTTATTTATGCTATATATATCCTAAAAATAACAATACTTGTCGAAATTCTGTGAGTTTTGAGGTGGTCATCTTAGATTTTAAGTAACATTTCTCCTGGTTCCGCTAAATCGTAAAAAACATAAAGTACACCACAGGCCAAATTTAGCATTCAGCTTGTTTCATTTGTAGATACGGTAGATAAGCGTTAACACAGCAAGATCTTACCATTCGTAAAGAAAAACAACTGCATATTTGTATGTTTACTAATCACATTTTGAGCTATATCCGGTGTCCGATCCCCCATAGTGATCACATTCAAGTCATTTTTCAGACACTTTTGACACTTTTGAAGGAAAGTAGTGCTTATTGTATATGCGCATACATGTAGCCTTAATAGGGCTCTTCCGAGTTTCGCTCGGTGTAGAGCCCGTATTATTATTTAAACACTTAAATCATGTTTACCTTACAAGCCATTTTTCCTCATCCGTTTTTGTCACCCGTTTGTATTGGCAACTGCAAAGAATTCAATTGGATGACTGCAACCACGTGCATATCTACGTCAGCCTTACGTGTGTATTTACCTTGCGCTTCTGTCATAGGAATATAATTATGTGGTCAACTCTTTGTGTTTGCTTTTTTGTGTTCAATCATCAAAGTAAGTATTTTTTCTTTATTCTAAAATAAGTTATTATATCATTTTTCCTTAAGATGTCCAACGAAAGTTATCAACCTTTTAAACCTGGTTGTCAAGGGACTGTATTAAAATAAGTTTGAGTGTACCTAATATTTACTGTCGTTGTTAAAGGCCGCCAAGTGTATTAAAGCGAAAGTATTTATGTCAAATGTTTATTGTCATGTGTATTTAATAATGAATAATAAAAAATATCAATTTATTGTACGCGAAGTTAGCAGCCTAGAGGCGTAGCGGCTTAGCTGCATGAATTTAGCGGCATAGGGACCTAGCGGCATGAATTTGGCGGCCTAGCAGCTTAGCGGTCTTTTTTCCATCTATTTCAAAGCAATTGTACATGCTTTTTTCTTGGAGAACAATGCTGAGGTATTTATTCATACATTAATATATCTGAAAATTTTTGACAATCGCTTCAGGATGTTAATTTCTGAATCAAAAACATTTATTTATCGTTGTTTTCCAAGAAAACGCATACCCGATTGCTTTGAAATTGATTGATTAAGGCAGCTTGGTTGAGTTTGGGGGGAAATGTTGATATTCGCTAAATATTCGCTTAATTTGTGAATAGAAACCATAAATTTATCTTTGTTTAAGAAGAAAACGCATGTATAAATGCTTTGAAATAGAAACCAAGTTTAAGCCGCTAGGCCGCCAGGCCGCTAACTTCACGCCGCTAGGACGCTAAAGTGCTTAATGGACTTTTTTGAAAACATGTTGATACTCGCTTTAGCTTGATTATTTCTGCATTAAAACTGTTAATTTATCATTGTTTTAGATGAAAACGCATTTAAAAATGGAAATAGAAATAGAAAACAATTTAAGGCCGCTGTGTTAATGTATGCATAAAAACATGAACCGCATGAACGAATGTTTTGAAATAGAGAAAACAAATGGGCCGCTAGGCCGCTAACTTTAGGCCGCTAAGCCGCCAGGCCGCTAGGTCGCTAACTTCACGAACATGTTTTACAGACAGAATTGAAAAAAGCGTAAAGCTTTGAAAATGTGTCGCTTCTGTCATTCGTTTAGGTGGTTGTTAATACCGCAGTTTGGCTGGTTAAAGTGTGTGAGCACGAAGATATCACGCAATGAAATAAATACAAATTTGTTTTCAATTCTCTAAAGTCTATAGAAATTGCAGAATGGATAAAAGATATGAACAAATTATTATTTACTTACTCAATAAATGACATCTTTTCGCGTTTCTATTAGTTTAAGAAAGGAATTTTAAGTAGTTTGAGATCATCATTTTGATAATAATATTTTAATATTTGAATAGGGGCTCATATTTCGAACATTTCTTTGTAGACCATTATTGAGCAAGACTAAAATATCCAATATTAAAGATCAATTTCAATTCAATGTGATTTTTGTAGTAATTTTTCTTTTGCCTTTTATAAGAAAAGAAATGTTACCTGATATTAAATTTTGTGAATAAATGCAATCCAAAAATGTTGCAGGGAATAAAAATATAGACATTTGTGTTATTTATGCATTCAGTATAAGAATCATGTATTACTATGATAGCCTATACAAACGTTATTTCATACTGATCTCTCGCTGTCATATATTGTCATGATTCTACTCTACATTTATACAATAGTTATTAGTTTTGTATTATATGCGATGTCATATATGTTCTGTATATTATAAATATTGCATTGAACTCTTGACTTACATATACATATATTATTTTTCACAAATTTATACACATTGACAGTATGCCTTTAATAATGTTTTTTCTGGAAAAAAACCGAAAATATATTAAATCAGTACTAGCCAAGTTGACAAGACTTTGTGAAAACCATCCGATTGAAACATTGGCGATGTTCGTCCGGGATGACAAGGTTAAGCACGTCAGCAGAATGTTTGGTTCTATAGGAATAAAAATGAAATGCCTGTGTGAACGTTAACAAGAAAGCGATATTAAAGTCGCCAACTACGGCTGACATAGATTGGTGGACAAAAGAACGGAAGGCCAAATACCGTCAATAAACCTGCGACGTCTCTGTAAAATCGAGACTTCAACACTGGAATACTTTACTGTATCAGAAAGTAAAACGTTTTGCGTCTTCACGTACAAGCTAACATGCATAAGTTATATACTCAGACGAGTCTAGATTAAATCATGTTTCGAGTTTTTAGAATGAGAGCTGAGCGATTTGCGAATAGCTGCCTTCTTGAAAGGGTCATATTTACGGATGCGATTGCGATGGTTTGATGTGTGATTATGGGGTAATGGAAAGCCAGCCATGTCGTTGTCCAGTGTAACCCTAGTCCTAGGGCTACGTTGACCAGTTTCTGCGGTCAGGATAAATTCCATTCTTGCAATGACACTGACCTGCTTTTATGATGCTCGACAATTCTCTTATTTCTTAATAAAAACCCTTGCCGTTGCCCGCCAGATACAATTGCATAAGGGCCTATCTGGGACTAACTTGATCGTCGAGAGGCGACATTAACAACCTATGGGACATTGTAAACGCTCTCATCCATGAATTGAATCACATTTGTCATGACATCATTCGATGAGTAGCTCAGGAAGACATGTTTATTTCATACGAATTGCTCTTAGAATCATAATGTATCATTTTGGTTACCGGACTTCGAGACTAACATTTTGAACGCATGCATTCTTAGTAGAAGCGATGATGAATACTAGTGCAAAACTGTGAATTAATTTGTTTTAAACGTTAATAATCTGTTTTTGCAATTATATAACTACCAAACTAGCTAAGTCTTTGACTGTCATGGAATATATCTGCATGACTTTGTTGATATTTACAGTGTATCATCGCGTACGTTTGTTTGATCTCTCTCCCACCGCTGCTGGGAATTTCCTGACGTTGTTTTCGGCTTAGATCGAAATTTGTCAATGACTGCTATCTAGCTGTGTTGGACTGTGTACGAGGATTATTTTTTTTCGCTTCTATCCACTGAGGTTATATATACCGCGCCGGTTACGCGACGCTTTTTTGAGTTACCATTCCATCTTAAAATGGTACTAAAAACTCTACCTTTATTAGGAAACTTAAGTGCTGTTTGTGTAGTTTTGTGCTATTCTTCCATGTTTCTTGTTTGTGATTTTATTTGTGTTCTATGTCTTTGGCGTTTACCCAGTGTCATTAAACCGGGCTACCTTTTGCTACTGAGCATGTTTCTGTAGCTTTTCGCATTACTATTAAGTCTAAACGGTGTATCGCCTATAGTGTCGAAATGTTCCTAAAAACGATATGTTTTCAAAAGGTTGAACTGCTTTGCTCTAGTTAGCATATGTATTGCAAATCACCAACTCTTTATATAGTTTTAAACACAGTCAACTTTTTTTGAAAAGGTTTAAACAATGTACATTTATACATATTGTTACCACTGCTTTCGAAATGTAAGTATATTTACTAGACACTGATTTGTATTATGTAACAGTCCAAACTGCTTTCGAAAGGTTGGCTTACGTGGGTAGTCCTGATTTCTGTGAGAATAATATGGATATACATATTAAAACAGCTTATTACATAACTAATTTAGTATTAATTCATTTTATGTTTTTCATTTTTTTAGGTCTGATTGCTAGATGTGAAGCCAAACGACCTCCGTAAGAACTTTTACTATCTTAGATTGTTAAAATAATTTGAATACGGTGGAGATGCGCAATATGCCACTATATAATATACATAGGATTGCATAAAGCAACTTCTATTTAAACAACATTTATCTAATATATATATATATTTAATTTGGTAACTTTCATAATGTGTTTGGTAAACATTATTTCGAGTTAAAAGATAAGGTTAAAAACAAGTCGCTTGGGTAATGCTAGCAGCTGTTAAAAATATATTATACTGGTGTAACAGTAAGCTGTAGGCGGCGGATGTGCGTTCATAGTATAACATTCCGTTATAGACGGAAGTACGTTCGAAGTACGTATACATGTTTACTTGGTTTGTAATATGCAAAATAGCAAAGCCCGGGTTCTATGTGGATTGAGAAATTACTGTTTATAAAGACCAGCGGACCCCATCAGGGTCGAGCATGCTTTTTTTTGTTAAAGGGATCTGTTGGTGTTTGTTTTGGCTCGCACGTTACACTGGTATGAACTATATAAATACGCAGTCTGAATGAGAGCTGATCGATCTGCGGAAAGCTCTGTAACAGTTTTGAATAGACCTGTATTGTCACTTTGCTTGTCTTTATATTTGTCAAAGTAAAGCAAACACCTTTCTTTGTCAAATGCTACTCTCGTTTACTTCACTCCCGGAAGATAATTAGTATAAGTTGCGAGACGGGGACTTAACAGGCGCCCCTTAGTTTACAGTCAAGTGTCTTTGTAATAAACAACGGAGCCGCAACTGATTTTTTTGCTTGCATACGTGTTGTTTGTTCAATTCACAATAAGTAAAGTAGGGATCTGGTCCATAACTATGTTTCAAATGAATTTAAGAGACAAAGCTTTGGAGAATATGTACTATAGAAAGTGAAAGTTTCTGTTCGCTACAAAGTGCTTGTTTAAACTGCTTGAAAATGTTTGTAGATGAAACCTGGGTAACGCAAATTAAAACACAATTTAAGTTAATGCGACATAACAAATTTAAATACTATCACTTATTAGTTTGAATATGAACTGAATTGAATAAAAAATCAGACCACAAAGACAAGAACACGTTAACGAATTGTTGATCGAATAATGAGTTTAACAAATAATGCAGCAAGGTGGACAAGCAAGCAAGCAAAATATAATAGTGGCTTCAATAACCTTCCATCAATGATGAAATGACCTCCTCAACGAATTAAAAATTCTTTTTCAGTTCTCAAGCAGCAGATGCAGCCGTGGAGGGCATTGGACTTGGTGGATCTTTCGTTGACGTTGGGGCTAACTCGGCTTCGCCTAATGGTATACCAGCATGGGGAATCGCTGCGATTTGTCTTGGAATAGCCCTTGTCATTGGTGTCGTAATAATTCTCGTCTGCTGGATGAGAAGTGGCACAGATGATGGTAAATAAGTAAATGTGTAATAACAAGTATCTTAAGTAACTTTCGAATATGAAACAAAGTCATATGTATCGAACCTGTTGAAAATAAAAAGTTGCAAGTCGTCGAAATTATTTGTTTACACTGATGTTTCTTGTTTGATTTTGATTTTTAGTGTTTTGCATCTATTGTTTTTACTTGTGCTTTAGCCGGCTGGTACTAAAACGTTTTATGGATTAAAAAATATTGCATCTAGACAATTATAACAGGCGTCCACTCCGTTCAACTTAATCGGTATATTTGCTATCAGTGCGTTAGAAGAACTATACAACTAGTGTATCTGGTACAATATCCATTTATATACTGTCAGTTCATGCACATCATAAAACATCTAAAGCATTTGTTTAAAATTCACTATTCATAATGTATTAAACTGTGTTCGTGCGTTGCAGATAACTCGCCAAGGACAGAGAATAACGATTCGTATCAGCCTCCCCCAAAAACCAATTCAGACAACATCCCGAGTGGCTAGACAAAAGTAGACGCATTGCAGCCGTTCATTTTAAAATCGATGGAACTGTACCAACCCTTGTTTTCAAAACTATTAAACTCAACCATTGTATTTTCCAAGTTACTGAAATAACTTTCCTTTGCATGTTTTATCAAATTAGTTACTTCGTTCCTTATGTTCTTATATTCGGACTAATCGTGTGGATTGTTCGATAAAGTGGCTTTATTCTTTAGATTATCATGCTTTGTGTGTTTAGGAATTTGATACGAGATTACTTTTGATGAATGCGTATGTCAAAAAATGATCACTTATGTATGAAATAGTTTCAGAAACTCCTGAATTTAGCACACTAATATGATCTGATACCGCGATAGGGTCTTATAAAGTACTAGAAGTATTCATTACTCTAGTCGGCGTGTTTATGACATTATGTAGATTATTAAGAAGCATAGTATATTTAAATTTGTGGTTTGAGGGGTTCAGCTGGTCTTTGTTAATATCGCCCAGAAGAATAATATTGTTCTCATTGTGCTGTTCCATTGTATACAGTTTTATTACATTCTATCCGGTATTTTTCAAGTTATGAGCAGGACAAGAAAAAAGTAACAAAGGACAATAACTATGTAATCGGTTGAAATAGAATTGCGATTCCTGTACACTGCACTTACTCTCATTATGATATATCACTGTATGAAGTTTTATTAAATTCCATCCAATAGTTTTCAAGTTATGCTCCGGGCAAGAAAAAGTAACAAAGGGCAGTAACTCTGTAATAAGCTGAAATAGAATTGCGGTTCCTGTACACTACACTCCCTCTCATTATGATCTATCATTGTATGAAGCTTTATTAAATTCCATCCAATAGTTTTCAAGTTATGCTCCGGACAAGAAAAAGTAACAAAAGGCAGTAACTCTGTAATTGGCTGAAATAGAATTACAGTTCCTATACACTACACTCACTCTCATTATGATCTATCACTGTATGAAATTTTATTAAATTCCACACAATAGTTTTCAAGTTATGCTCCGGACAAGAAAAAGTAGCAAAGGGCAGTAACTCTGTTATTAGCTGAAATAGAATTGCGGTTCCTATACACTGCACTCCCTCTCATTATGATCTATCACTGTATGATGTTTTATTAAATTCCATCCAATAGTTTTCAAGTTATGCTCCGGACAAGAAAAAGTAGCAAAGGGCAGTAACTCTGTAATGAGCTAAAGTAGAGTTATGGTTCTTAAACACTGCACTTTCTCTCATTGTGCTTTACCATTGTATTAAGTTTTAATAAATTCCATCAAGTAGTTTACAAGTTAATGTCTGGAAAAATAGTTGACAGCAAAAAACAAATAAAGGGCAAAAACTCAGTAATAAGCTAAAGTAGAGTTATGGTTCTTAAACACTGCACTTCCACTCACTGTGCTTTACCATTGTATGAAGTTCAAATGAATTCCATCCAGTACTTTCCAAGTTATACTCCGGACAATCAAAAGTAACAAAGGGCAATAACTCAGTTATAAGCAAGAATAGATTTGTGGTTTTGTACACTGCACTTCCTCTCATTATGCTCCATCATTGTATGAAGTTTAATCTAATTCCATCCAGTAGTTTCTAAGTTATGCTCCGGACAAGGTAATTTGCAACGGACCGACCAACGGACTGACCGACCGACCACAGGGTGACTCGTTTGTCGGGGGTGTAATGAAATAGGACAGCTATTGAGTAACAAAGGGATTGTATGAACAGGAGGGAAATAACTCATTGTTTAAAGGTTATTAATAGGAAATACCAAGTAATGCAATGGAATTTATTTTTTTTTGCAATTAAATTGTACATTGTACAAAAGCAATAAAGCACTGCAGAAAGCAAGTAAAACAAACCAATATTTCAGGAAAATTATTTTACAAGCATGGAAAAACAAGTTGTATTCTTACAGGCTATTTACAGCGGTGGGAATATGTAACATATGTACATGCATCGTTGTTGAAACAGTTAAGCTTGTAAATATTTCAAAATATTTGTTTACAGAGTCCCATTTAAGCAGTTGCACACCAGTTACCATATGTAAAAATTATTCATTGCATACATAAGTGTTCTTCTTCTGAAAAAGCAATTGTTGCCACTTACACAAAGAAGGTAATTATGTGTATAATAAATAAATAAATACGGTACATGTTTTGGGTGATAGTGAGTTAAATGGAACCATGAAATGAAATAAAGTAATGATTAATGTTGTTTAAACGATTGAGCACAAGCATGTGATATTTATTCCACCAATTAAGAAATGAACATGAAAAACATGAATGGCATCATAAAAAAATTTGAAAAAAATGAAATAATATGAAAAAATGACAACTATGGATCTAGTGACATTCATAAAAACAAAACACTGATATAGGAAGGAAATTTTGTTTATATAAGCATGGATAAGCAATTAGTATTCTTACAGACTTTTTACAGTGGTGGGAACATGAAACATATATCCTGCATCATTGCTGAAACAGACAGTAAATATTTCAAAATATTTCTCTACAGAGTCCCATTTAAGCACATGCACGTCAGTGTGCGATCTGTAAAAGTTTACTTTATTACACACATGATAAGGCCTAAAAAAGATTGTTTGTTTAGGGTTACATCTTAAAACAGACAGTAAATATTTCAAAATATTTGTCTACAGAGTCCCATTTAAGCACTTGCACATCAGTTTACGATCTGTAAAAGTTAACTTTATTGCAAATATGATAAGGCCTAAAAACAAATTGTTTGGTTAGGGTTACATCCTTTTCAGAAATAGGTAGGGTAGGTAGACTCTTTTTTTATAACGTGTATATAAGAATGTAATTTTCATCATAGCGGAATGGTGTTAAAGTTAACTTCTGTGTAAGCATTTAAGGTTTTAAACTACATATTGAAAAGCATTTTTTTTTCAAATTGACTATAAAATCGGTAGGGTTGGCGCATATTCCGTAGGTAGGGTCGGGTAACCGGAACCAAATGTATTTTTTTAGGCCTAAGGGATGTTTCTTTCACAAGGAAGGTTATACATAATAATTAAAAAGACACCAGTGCTATTGATTAAATGGAATTATGCCAGGAAGTAATGTAATGATTAATGTTGTTTGAATGATTGAGCATGTGTATATGATATATATTCCACCATTGAAGAAATGAACATGAAAACATTCATAAAAAATATCGAAAGATAGGTATAATATGAAAATGCTATGGAACTAATAACAAATATAGAAATGTCAGAGTAACAAAAAAAAAGCAATGGCATTGCATTACATAAGTAACGAAGTGTACAAGCCCTTAAGATTCTTATCTGAAAATTGTCGGGATTTGAAGGAATGCAACAGAAATATATGACAAAGTCTTTAATAATATTTTCACAATACAGAAGTCGTTTGAAGGATCAAGACAATAAATGTTAAAATATTTCAGTTTTAATATGAAATGTTTTAAAACTTTATAATTTCAGTTTTTATTCAGACTTGAGGTTGAATATTTAGCAAGCACGAGACATATATCTGTGCAACATGTGTAGCTGTAATAAGGAGTCAAGGAAATTTTATGAAGGATTATTTCTAATCAAAAAGCATTTGCAGATCACCTGAAATGTCTTTATTCAAAATAATTATGTTTCTGTGTCAAATAGTAAGATATTCAACACTGTCTAGATGCTGTGGTGAATGGAGCTATTTAAGAAAGGCATATGCATTTTAGTTACCAGGAAATGAATTTTTTTTTCATTCTTGTATTTGAATATCTTTCTTAGTTGAAAATATATCATCAAGAACTCTCAAGACATTGTTTAATGGGAACACTCCACACATATGGACAAAAAAGCATTGTTACATTGTCGTCAGAATTCTCTGAAAAAAAATGCAAATGCTTTTTGTTCCAAAATATGATATAATCTTCCTTTAAAATTTGACTCCTTATTTCCTGAAACATGTCACAAAAGATGTTGTTTTACTCTCTAAAAAGGTTGTCCTCAAAACTTAATAAAACATGTCAATATGGACATTTGAGGTTTAAATTTTTTACCTTTAACATCTATTTTTGCACTGTGGAAGGCCCTTAACAAATGAGTGTTATCAAGAAATGTCTACAAGTAATAAGATGGTTAGGGTGCTATTGACTGTAAAGGAAACAGTGCACAGAAATATGTAAAATTCAATGTTGTTTGATGCATGCAAGTTTGTGCTAATGACATATAATTCATCATGGTTGAATGACCATGTAAAACGGATATTGAGTAATAATTATGGAAGTGATGAAGAAATGAATACCATACACTAAGCAACAAACATAGAACTGCCACTGCACTTGACTTACAAACAAGGAGAAAGAATGGTACTGATGAAAGATACATGAAAAGTATGTGAAGTAATAGGACTAAACACACTTAATTTCTTGTAGCATGTCAAGTCCGAAAATGTGGAAGAAGGAAATAATATGGAACAAAATCAGCCAACTATGCTTAATTTTGTTAAAAAAACCGACTTCAATAAATTGGGGTCTGTATTTTTAAATCTTAAGTTTGGACTCAGACAGTTTGTATTACAGCTCAGTAAAACCAACATTAAAAATCTGTTAACATGCTGAAATGGATAAAAAAAATAAGCTAGACAAAGAGGGTAACATTAGTTGGTAACATTGCCAAAGTCAGATTGTAATCGTTAACTACTGCCATAAAATGAAAGAAATGTGATAAATGATGTTTAGA
Organism: Mya arenaria; assembly: GCF_026914265.1. NCBI lineage: Eukaryota > Metazoa > Mollusca > Bivalvia > Myida > Myidae > Mya > Mya arenaria. The sequence goes on along the minus strand of NC_069136.1, from coordinate 51,612,362 downwards.
TGACCAAGAACATTAAACAGAAAATTGGCACAAGAAGACAAAATTGGCACAAAAAGAAACAATTTGAGATCATTTATGTTTAAATAATACCGAATGTGTTGAGGTAAAAGCATTCTGAAATGGAATTGGTAGAGTTCAAGCGTTTAACTCGATTTGTAGTGTTTCCGCTCCCTTCACAGTGACCGATGGTTAGTGGTGCATGTGCCACAACAAAAGCCTCAATGGTGGTCCCAGCTGGCAGGGCATTCTGCAGCAGTTCGGATGGAAGGATCCTACTATCTCCATCATCAAGAAGGACCTCTGTTTCTCCATCTTCAACAGAAGCCTCCACAATGGTGAGAGAACTAGTCTCCAGCGGTGCATCAGCAACCTGAAAATTTGAAAGAGCCAATTAACAACTGGTATCAAAGTCAAGTAAGTGAATGATTTATAAGGAAGAAGTAAGAAGCAATGAAGAGGGTTTGACGTTAAGTCTGTATTGAATAACATTTACTGGTTGATCTGTGGTCTAGTATAGCTATGTCTGAGGCCATTAGATCAAGTCGTAGTTTGCTGAATCAGTGAAAGCGCACCAAATATTCAGAATGATTATTTTATACAGCACTTGCCAATTTGAGAATATTGTAATACTTTGAAAGGCACAATAAGCGTATGGCAATGAAATGAAGAACGATTTACTAATCTGATTATGTGTTTAAGTTGCTTTTTTAATAGAATTGGTAATGATAGACTGTTTTATGGCACTAGGATGTCAAAACAGTAATATCCAGCAATGGATAAGTATAGTGCCCTGCATTTAAACGTGTATTTGCATTTATTTTATGAACATTGTCTTCATTTGGAGCACTGCTGAGTATAATGTTTTTGGTTTGACATCCAAATGTGAATGTTTGGATTATGTAGGACATTCTTTGTAATTTATGCAGATACCATACCTTGACAGAGGTGGAGGCAGTAGAAGATAGGGACACTTCATTTTTGTAGGTGTTGACGACGACATCTGTGATACAAACATAGTCGCCAGGCTTGACTCCAACATCACTAGGCCTCCACAAGGTGACCTTCACCTTATCTTTTGTGTTGTCTTTAATGTAAATATCTTTCAGGGACACCGGAGACTTGCACCCCACGGATGCTGTCCTCCTGGAAAAATGAAATTGTTTTAACAGTTGTGCAAACGTTGTTAACTATATAATTGAGGTTTAAACGTTTTTATCATGTGTAAGGTTTGAGTAGTGAACAGATATGTATAAATCAGTAATAAAACAAAAATATCACTGGAAGGGACGGATGCTCCCAATACGCATTTTTTCAATGAAAAGGCAGAACTCGTAAATTTACAATGTACTGGTAGAAGGAAAGTTGTTGAAGCAATAGTGTGCATAGTTGGAAAGATTAATAGCATGGAAAGGCATGTTTAGGGTTCAGAAATAAATCTAAAGGTAATTTCACAAAACATGAAAGAAAGAAAAGCAGCAATTAAAATCCACAAATATTGAAAATATGGTGCAGACCAACTCCTGCCAAAAAATGTAAGATTAAAAAAGAAAATGGTTATGGTTCTGGATGGATTTGAACTGCAACCTTGAAACCCTCAAATTATGCATTACAATTGGAGTGTCAAGTGTAGATTTTTAAGTGCACGTTTTTATGAGGAGTGTGCTATCTTAAAAAAACATGGTAGGATTATGGTGCTTGCCACTGCAGTAGTTTTGAAGTCATGTCTTGGACAAACACCTATTATGAAGAAATGGTTTAGGGGAGATAACTTTATAGATATGCATGATAGGATTATGGTTCTTGTGCACTGCACATGTTCTCAATGCTATCTATCTATATACCAAGTTTTAGTTCAATCGCAACAATATTTTCGATATTACTCTCTGGACAAGAGTGTGACAGATGGAAGCAAGGAGGGACAGACAAAGCATCACCTATATGCTCTTCCTATGGTGAGCATAAAAATATGTAAAAATCAGTACCTGAAACATTTTTCCCTTCACGGTGACTTTCTGTTTAGCGGGAGACTTCAGGGCCAGCTCTAATGGCATTTCGGGTGCTGGTGGAGGGTTTACAAGTAATACTCCCTCTGCCTCTCTCTCAGCCGGTTCGTGTTACCACGACGATTTGAATGGCATTTCTCAGTGACACTGAGTTGCCAACTTCGAACCTGGAGAACTTCGTTACATCATATATGATGCACTTAGCGCAACTGGCCTGATCTGCCACAGCCACTGTGAGAGACTGTTTTTCCTGGCCATTGCTCTGATAGTGGATTATGTTGCCTCTAGCTACGACCTTCAACTTCAGTTGGGCATCATATGGGATGGAGCGTCCGCTGCAAAATGCATCTTTGAGAGATGACATCTGCAATAAAAGCAATTGAGGTGTCATGGCATGAATAAAAGACAGGTCTTTGCAGTTTTTTTGCAAGAAGACTGTAAATGGCAGACTTGTAGTGCTAGTGATTTTCAGGTGTACACAACAATGACAAATGGTATTTAAGTATGTAATTAGTAACATGACATCAAGGATATTCATCTGCATGACTGTAAGAGTAAGTAATTGAGATACGTTCTCTGCTGGTGCAACACATAGAATCTGATTAAATTCCCTGAAATCTGCAGCTTGCAAAAATGTATCAGTATTGCCTGTTGGTCTTTCATTGAAATTATCATCCTCTGTCCAGCCATCTGACATGTGTCCACAGTTATCAGCCAAGAGGCTCTCTTCCAAATCATCAACAGCATGTGATTAAGTGCTAGAAGTGTAAGTCTCCTTCCATGTCTCATTTATAACAATATCTTCATTTCTGAAAAGGACAATATTGCTTACTAGCCATTTAGCGGCCTCAAACACCCTGTTAGGTCTTATATTTTCAAAAGCAACATGGTGCTTGTATGTCAACTTACGCTTTAGTTTCAACATTATAGTTTCATTGCCATCCAGCATTCGTGGTAAGGACTTAATGGTATTGTTTACATCAGCAGGGACATTAACACTATTGCCTTTGACACCTATTTGACAACCCCGGGGCATTTCTCGCAATTGCATAAAAGCAAGTCTAGGTGACACTTATCTCTCTTCCAAGTTGGAAAGCTCCCATTCCTTTGGCCTCGAAGTAAAAGCCAAACAATTGTTAACCCATATTTTCGGCACATTCCCCTTTCTTACAGATTTCAAGTATGTCACACATATCCATTCTATGCCATTGTCATCCCGATAGGAACCAAGGAACTTGCTAATGGAGGTCTGATCTTTCACACGACTGGAATCAATTACAGAATGTCGGAAGAAGGTTTGAGTGCAGCAGGAACAAACAAAGTCGGGACCAAATGAAACAACTCGTTTGAAAGCACTACAAATTTATGTTGCAAAATCATTACTCAAAGAGTCCTCTTCGCACGAGTAACACCCAGCAAACCTATCATCTGTAAATAATGCAAGGTTGCCTTTCTCTTGAAGCAGTGTTTGCATTTTTTCTGGCGCTTACTTCCAGCCCCATTTGCTCTGCTTTTTGTGTTTCGCTTCTCAGCTAGAACTTTTCTGCTTTGTAGGTCATTCACCCTGTATCCTACATTTCCATTCAATATTTCAAATGCATCTGATTTTGGAAGATTGCTTTGCCTGAATGAAAATGAATGAAGGTCCAACTGTATAGAAGTTGGGCATGCAGAACAACAGTTCCAACAAGTCTACGTATAAATGAGACCAAGTTTACAAATGTCTCGATAGAACCTAACACACATGTTCCAACATTACTGCTCAGTCCATCATTACCTCTTGAGTGGCTATCAAATATATAACATATTTCTCACTAACACCATGAATTCTTATAGCGGCATTACTTAACACCATAACTTTGTGGCAGTGAGGAAATGAAAGAACATATTCTAATGAGAAGTTATTAACATTATCGATACTTCCTTCTCCGTCTTCTATCAGACCAGACCTTACACCACGGTGCAAGATGCCAAATGACTTGCCTTTGAACTTCAGACGCTTAGGAAGATTTGATGGATCTATGAAGGGGCAAACATTCCCTGACATTTGTCTAACTGCACAGTACAAGTGACTACCAGATATGAGAAGCTCTTCTAAATCGTGATTAGTAATGGTAAGAGCCATACGAAATTACTCACAAAATACAAAGAAAATTAAACATGTTGCTCTCTCTAGCATATTCAGGCAAGCATCCACTAGCTTGGTAATAAACAAGTTCTTTACAAAGTACATAAACATACTGCTTAACGCAAAAATGAAGTACTGCTCTTTAACTTAACTCAAAAGAAAAGATGTCCATATCATAATCAGTAATAATGAATTACCTCCTTACTCAAACCAGGAAAAACTTCAATGTGACATTTCAAATAGCTCCTAACTAAATTCTTAAGAATCATATGTCCAAATGAAACTATACTATGAGATTATATAATAAGCTCCAAGTTCAACTCCAAGTTCAACTCCAAGCAATCATCTGTCCAAGGTCTACAAGAATATAGCTCCAAGCTCAACTCCAAGCAATCATATGTCCAAGTTCAACTCTACAAGAATATAGCTCCAAGCTCAACTCCAAGCAATCATATGTCCAAGTTCAACTCTACAAGAATATAGCTCCAAGCTCAACTCCAAGCAATCATATGTCCAAGTTCAACTCTACAAGAATATAGCTCCAAGCTCAACTCCAAGCAAATGCATATCCAAGTCCAAATCTACAAGAATATAGCTCCAAGCTCAACTCCAAGCAAATGCATATCCAAGTTCAACTCCGAGAGAAAATAATACGTTCAACTCCAAGAGAATATTATAAGCTCAACTCCAAAGAATTATTATATGACAACGCAAATATCACTGTCCAAATTGAACTATACTATGAGAATATTAAGCTCCAAGTTCAACTCCAAGCAATCATATGTCCAAGCTCAACTCTACAAGAATATACGAACGTGTAGATCCAAGCTCAACTCCAGCAAATGCATGTCCAAGTTCAACTCCGAGATAATATAATAATGTCAACTCCAAGAGAATATAATAAGCACAACTCCGAGAAAATATAATAAGTTCAACTCTGAGAGAATATAACAAGTTCAACTTTAAGAAAATATAATAAGTTCAACTCCAATAGAATCTCCAAGCTCAACTCCAAGCAAATGCATATCAAAGTTCAACTCCGAGAGAATATAATATGTTCAACTCCAAGACAATATAAGAAGTTCAACTCCAAGAGAATATAATAAGCTCAATTCCAAAGAATTAATTATGATACGCAAATATAACTGTGACTTGGACATTCATGCTATTCATGCAAATTATCTTCTTTACAGTATGTTTGTCTTCTGAATGTGAAACTGTTTAAACCCAACCATTCAAGTAGTCAAGATTTTCCTACTACACAAGCGCTTACTTCCAACAATAACAATTACAAATATGATAATGAAACTACAATAACATAAAATAATACACTTGGACCCATAAAATATTTTAAATACAACAGATCATTACTTTCACGGGAAAAATGAGTTGTCATTAGTTATTTCAATAATAAACAAAACACGTGACTATGTCCAAGAAACACGGTTCTACACTAACAGTTTACAGCCAACTGTTCAAGTAATCAAGATTTGTCTACTATACTATTGTGAACTTCTGACAACAACAATTACAAATATTGTAATCAAGATTTGCCTACTATACTATTGTAACTTCTGACAAAAACAATTACAGACATGCGCGCAGGTAGTCTTAAGACCACAAACTCCAAAGAACTACTTCTATTCATGTCGTTTTAACCCATTTGTTTGTCTCAATGCGCTCTATGTTTAGCAGAATGACGTCGAAACCATACAAATGGATTGGTCGTGTTGCAGTCCGAGTATGAGTTTTTGCTTGTTCGGCTATTTCCGCGCTGTAATTATGTATCCCGGCGTTTTATTTTTAGCAGAATATAACTATTTTTAGATTGTTATATTTATCAGATTAATGATGGTCAAGATAATGGAGGCTCTAGTTGGAAGATAACATACAGAATTGATATTCACTATAGTTAAGCCCATGATGTTTAAGAAATTATTACCGAGTGTCCCATCGCCTGCAGGATTTGTTAATTAAACCTGGCGTCACCCTGAAGCACGCCTATTTGTAATGGTAATTTTTTATTTGACTTTTATGAGATAAGAAACAAATATAATTATTGTCTTAGTGTTAAAATAGTTGTATCTCAGGTTTCGCATTGCTAATGCTTCAAATACTATACATTGTAATTTACCTGCAACACAATAACAAGATACTATTCATTCTATGATTTTAGGCGTATATATTTCTAATGAGATGTTTTCATTTTTGCATAAAAGCTTCGTTCCGGTGTATTCTTGGCATAGTTTTAGACATTGTATATAGGCTTTCAATTCATATAAGCAAACATGCCCTGATACGACAGTGAGTCATGCATACGTTTGGTGAAGCAAAGTAGTTCGGATTAAACCTGTAAAACATCCAAAGAGTACAAAGCATTAATAACAGCACTAGTACTATTTCTACACAGATACCTACACAAAACATAAATAACATTAAATTTATCAATAAACTTTAAAAAGCACAATCCTATTCTCATTCATAAAAACAGACTAGTTCCAATAATCCAAAAATAGTTTAAACTTCATTAACTGACCTATATTCTAAACATAGTTTCTACATACATTAACTGACCACATGTTTGTCCTCACCGCGGGAAAACGACTGATAAGCTCTTCATTTTAAAAGGTATTATTGCTAAAGTTGCTCGTAAAATTAAAATCATTTTTATTAAAGAATTAAAACGTGTAAGATCATAAAATTTATATATGATGTGTTGTATTTTCCTATCGTATGATATCTACTCAAAGCAACAAAAAAAACTTTAGAAACGATTGAAATGGGGCATGCATTGTAACACTAAATACATGGGGATGGAGGATTACGACGATTGAAGTGACATTTACAAAAACAAAATGACACAAGACGCCATAAAAATATAGATATGTTTGTTTCTTCGCCCAGTGTGGGCACAAGCGCTGTCGGCACATTTTTCACTTTTATTTATGTGCTCTTCACCCATTCCCATAGTTCAACTAAAATTTGCAACTCTCACATATTTGTCCGCAGATAGTCTATCAGCGCCTCGCGCTTTGATTAATCAAATAATTGATTTGTAAATGTCGTCACTCAAATGTCAAACATGATATGCATCCTATATAAAAGCGATGATATTACTGGCTACTTGGTCAGCTAAAAAAAAAGCAATAAATATCATAATAAATACTTACAGTTCTTGGTAAACAAACACAGCACAAAAATCAAAGATGGCGATCTGCATGTCAGCATGTCCGGAGGCTGAGTGCGCGTTTGCGCGTCGTTGGTCACGTGACCGTTTTATGATTTATAGTACATAACTAACAAAATTAATTTGTTTTTCACCCTGATTGATTTAAATTTCAGATTTTCACAATTAACATTTTCTTTAATAAGTTTTGGAAATACTTTTTGCTTATTTCGTATAAACTAGTTTTTTTACATCGTACTATTTAACCTCACAACATAGTATGCTTGTTCGTTACGGCGCTACTTTAACCACGTGACTAATCCAGAACTGTAGCTCCACTAGGGCAGACTGGTAGTAAAAATTTCGACCACCGCAATTTTAACAGCGATTGGGTTGATACGCCCGTGCGCGCATTAATTCGCTAAAAGTTAAAAATGTTATGTCAATCTGCAGATGCGATTTCCGAGATACGGTTATTAAAGTCTGCAGGCCTTGCGGCCTTCAGCCTAAAAATGAAAGCAGATGACATTTCTACCTGCAAGTATAATTGTCCAAGTTCTCTGCGAGCACATGGACTAGTGGTCGGTTTAAAAAAAAATACGTTTCACAAATATGCTGACGTCGGATGCGGATAGAAATCCATGCATGGGATAACGGCTTGACCTTCAAACGAGTGATCGTTCGTAATGTAGTGAATATCCAGGAGCTTTCAGGGCTTTAATTTTTAAAGCTGCCCTCTCACAGATTGAATGTTTTGACAACTTTTTGTCTTGGAACGAGCCAATTTAGGAAAAAATGCATGGAAACCAGTCAAGTACTGCTGAAGAAAAATGAGACCGTGATCATTGCAATGTGGCTGTCGGCTGATTCGATCCATGACTCGACCGTGTAAAGATAGATGTTGACATTAGAGATGTATATATATATATATATATATATATTCCCAGCCTCTTCTTTTAAGAAATCATAAAATTCGTCCACAACAATATCTTAATTATTATAAAACAATAAGTACACAATCTTTCATCCCTGGGTATACCCATATGGCGTCCTGTTTCGATTGCCAATTTATGGCTTGAGCATCTGAATTTTGCTAGACTTAAATAAAATGGCAAGTCCATTTTAAGATAATGCTCGATATTCAAAAGTGATTTAGAATGTTTATAGTATTAATCAAATCTAGTTGAGCTTTTTATATGATTGTGTCAGTTCTGCCTTAAGTAGTCTGATACTCTAGTCTTAAACGAATGTTTAAACTGGTCAATATCTGCAATGTCCTGTGAAATCCTTACAAAACCCAAACCATATTGAAATAGTTTCTTTAACTTCCGATGCCTATGTACGCCTTCCAGAGCTGTCTTTGTTTTTCAACAAATGTAACATGCTACTGAGATTGATTCTGTAGTTTTTCATATGAATATTTCTTCACAATAGTTAACCAGTGGTAACTTCGACCTGAGTCCATGTCATTATGTTGAAAAGTTCCTTTATTTGAGAAGTGTTTGTTCATCACATGTTTGTTTTCAACCGGATGCGGCTTTATGGGAGATGGTAATTAATACATTGAACGATATCATACAGAATTAATCAATTATGTCTACTTGACAATTCAGTTTTGTGAAAGATAATCCTGTTCACTCTCACTTACTCAGAGTGCTGTCTTAGCCGTTCATGACAGTGGCTTGCAAACAAAACCTTAACCCAATTTATACTTTCAATAATGGTAACAATTTGTATTGAATTCAATCAAGAGTTACGCAACATGAATGCACCATGCCCCTGAAGTGAAGTCACTAGTGGACATTTCAACTCAGTCACAATCATAATTCAGATAAATGCGTGATAGCAGCTTGCACGCAAAATATATCCAAACTGCAATAGTAATGACGAAACAATAAGACTGTAATAGCCCTCTTTCAAGTAATGTAAACAAGTATTTGAAAACATATTTTAACAGTTGTTATTCAAAGGGAAATAAATGCAATTACAAATAACTGAATTATTGAAAGCCGTTTTCAAGTTAACAATTGTGTTCAGACCATGACCGACTGTTCAGAACTTCGATAAAGTAAAAATAAACGTTATTAACGGCACCATTGTAAAGTTTAAAATGTAATATATAATGTGCTCCTATATTTAGATAAAACACGTACAGCTAAACAGTTGTCTCAAATCTTGTTACGAAACTTTCAGAGCAATACAAATTTGGTTAACAATGATGATCTTTAAAAGCATGAAAAGATTTGTGACTCTGGCAAATATGTTTTTGGATATTAGCTCTACACAAGAATTGAACATGCTGCTTAACATAACTTTAAATTTTAATCACTCTGGCTCATATAACTTTGGAGATATGCGCGTGACGATTAGGCAGCCATACAGCGCGAATGCGATGAAATACTATCTGCGGGCAACTATATGAGAGTTGCAAATTTTATTTAAACAAGGGGAATGGGTGAAGGGCACATAGATAAAAGTGAAATCTGTGCAGAGGCCAAGAGCGCTTTTGCCCATATTTGGCCAGGAAACAAACATATGTATATCTATCGTATGGCGACTGGTGTGGGTTTTTTTAAGGAATATCATTTTTACAAACAACTTCAGCAATAATTCCTTTCAAAATGCACAGTTTATCACTTCAATCGACGTATCCCCATCCCCATGTATTTAAGGTTATAATGCATGCCATTTTCAATCGCTTCTAAAGGTGTTTCGGTGCTTTGATTAGTTATCATATTTATTTTACGAATGACTTTAGCAATTAATCCTTTCAAAATGCAGATTAGATGGTCGTTTGCCCGCGGTTAGGACAAAAATGTGGTCAGTTAATGTATGTAGAAACTATTTTTAGAATATCGGTCAGTTAAGTATGTAAAAAACTATTTTTAGATTATCGATTATCGAAAATTGTCTGTTCTATGCATGAGAACATGATAGTGCTTTTTCAAGTTTAATTATTAAATTAATGTTATTAATGTTTTATGTAAGTATCTTTGTAGAAAAAGTTCTAGCACTGTTATGAACTCTTTGGATTTTATATAGGTTTAATCCGAACTACTTTGCTTGACCAAACGTATGCATAACTCACTGTCGTATCAGGTGTGCTATTAAAAGCCTAATGTCTTAATATATACACTGGAACGAAGCTTTTATGCCAAAAATGAAAACATCTTATTAGGAAAGTATACATCTAAGTCCATAAACTAGATAGTATTTTGTTATTGTATTGCAGGCAAATCATAGTATTTAAAGCATTAGCAACGCGAAACCTAAGAAACAACTATATTGACATTCAGACAAAAAAAAAGTTTCTTATCTTATAAAATTATAATCGAAAAAACACGATTACAAGTAAGCGTGCTTTAGGGTCACGCCAGGTTATAGTAACAAACCGTGCAAGCGACGGGACACTTGCGTTCAATCGGTAATAATTTCTGGATCATCTTGGGCTGAATTCAGATTATGTTATCTTCCTGCCAGAGCCTCCATTATTTAGACCCACATTGATCTGATAAATATAGCGATCGAAAAATAATTATATTCCGCTAAAAACGTCGGGATACAGAAATACAACGCAGAAATAGCGGAAAAAGCAAAAACTCATACTTGGACCGCGATATAACTAATCTATTTTTATGGTTTCGAAGTCATTCTGCTTAATATAGATCACATTGACACAAACAGTGGGTTAAAACGACATGAAAAGAAGTAGTTCTTTGAATTTTCGGCATGCGCCAATAAGAGCTAATAAGAGCTGTCGTAAGCGCGCTCGACTACGCCGTTTTGAATTAGAAGTGAATACAATAACGATGTACGATATAATATGTGCCTGTCAAAAGCAATTAAACTATCAAATTAAAAATTGAACAAGAATCGTGATGTGACAATAATTGGCATATGAGGTTCAGTTTCAACTGCTTTTTTCTACCTTTTGTAACAGTGACCTTGATCCTAAAGGCCCAAAACACAATCCCATGAAAATTCCTCCATAAACTCTTCCTACATATCAAGTCAGATCACAGTATGTAAACCATAACTGAAACAGTAATCTATTTTAAGTAACAGTGCCCTTGACCCTAGGGGGCCAAAAGGCAATCAATGAAAGCTCTGCATAAACTTGACCTATATATCAAGTTTGTTCACACTATGTCAACCATTATTTGAGTTATTTAGTACTAACCATATTCATTTTTTTTTAGCAAAAGTGACCTTGACCTAGACCATAGCTCTCGGGGCCCGAAACACAATCTCAGAAAAGATCTCTATAATCCCTTCCTATATACCAAGTTTAGCCACAATTTGTTGACCCTTATTTAAGTTTTTCAATACCAACCCTTTTTCAATTAATAGTAACCTTGACATTGATTGTAGGGGCCTGAAACGCATTCCCATAAAAGGTCTCTATAATCTTTTCGTACATACCAAGTTTGGTCTCTTTATGTCAAACCTGGATAAAATGATTCTATACATAAGGTGACATTGATGCTGCCCTCCCACCAGCCCGCCCGAACAATGACGCAAGTCATTCAAATAACTTGTTTTCCCTTTATGAAAAAGTGGTTAAGAATATATTATAATTTGTCAAAAGACATTAAATTAACAAAAAATATAATGAAATATTCAAGGGCCATTATTTGTATTAAGGGTTGAAATGGAGTTATTTTCTTGTTGTAAGATGGTCGTCAATATTTTTTCATTTTATTAAGTGCATTGAATAAAAGGTATATAAGTTTTTTAATCAAATTCTCAACTTTCCCTCAACTTAAATTTGCCCTTAAACTTTAATCTAAGTCAATCAGGGGCCATAACTTGTATTAAGGATAATATGGAGTTAGGTAACCTCATTGTGTGATGCTCCTAAACAATTGTGTGAAGTATTAAGTCCATTGAATGAAGGGTAAAGAAGTAAATAAAAATATCCCAACCTGCCCTTAAAATTTAACCTAAGTTCAATAGTCAATCAGGGGCCATACTTTATATAAAAGATGATATGGAGTTATCTAACCTCATTATGTGATGGCTCTGAACAACTGTGTGAAGTATAAAGTCAATTGAATGAATGGTATTGGACTTAAAAGTGAAAATCCCAACTTGCCCTCAAACTTTAACCTGCCCTAAAATTTTAACCTAAGTCAATCAGGGGCCATAACATGTATTAAGGATAATATGGAGTTTTGTCACCTCATTGTGTGATGGTCTTGAACATGTGTGTGGAGTATTAAGTTAATTGAACAAATGGTATAGAAGTTATTAATAAATATTCCAACCTGCCCTAAATTTTTAACCTAAGATCAATAGGTAATCAGGGGCCATAATATGTATAAAGGATACTATGCAGTTATCCTACCTCATTATGTGATGGCCCTGAACAACTGTGTGTAATATTAAGTCAATTGAATGAAGGGTATTGGACTTAGAAGTGAAAAGCCCAACTTGCACTAAAACTTTAACCGGACGCCGACGCCGGGGCGAGTAGTATAGCCCTCATTATTCTTCGAATAATAGAGCTAAAAACAATATGTTTCTCTTCACACGAAGGGATACATTACTAATCGAGGATTCAGCTAAAAGTTGGCGTAACTCCTATTTTTATATGAAGTTACGACTGTGTTGAGTTTTGTCCTCGTAAGTACTAACGAAATATAAACAAACATGTCTTCAACATTTATTTCATTTTTGCTGATTAATCATGACGGGGTTTGCTCTTTTATTCTGATATGTTTTGTGTATACTCAAATGACCATTTACATTGTCATTCCTTTATTGCCACTCACAAATCATACCCCCGATAGACACTACGCTATGCTTCGTTGTATACCGTGGTCAATTTGGCTAGGAAAATCTCGTTGAGTGTAACAAGCGAACTCATGTTTCTCTTGCCTAATGCATATTCATTAAAACAATATTTTGTCAGTCGTTCGTCCAACGATATGTTTGAAGTGTAACGGAAAAAGTACCGTAGTTGACGATGATGAACCGTTATAAAATCAGATAATACTTAATCCATACAAAATGTTCGCAGTGTATATCAGCTGAATATAAAAATTGGTTCTTTATCTTACAAGTGTGAAAACTATTATTTGTCAATATATTGTCCACAATGTATTGTGACTCTCTCCGTACGTGATATAAACCAGACGTTTATGACGTGGAAATGTAAAAAATTGAAATAGTGATGTAAAATGCAAACCTATCATTGATGACTAAACAAATATGAATTAATATATGTATTTGAACAAGTGCAGTGAATTGACATGTACCTTATATATATAGCCAGTAATAAGCAAAGTCGTAGAAACGAGCAATGGGACAATAAGGATTTATGTCACGTTGTAACATATGTTTTGATTTAAGTAATGACAATAATAAATAACCTTGTATATCGGGCTTGCTTCGCGTGATATAGGCATCAAATCGGTGACCCTATGCCATTTTGACTAATTGTATAGCGCAGATCCGTTCATGTTTGGCTTTTGTTCGTGAGAACGAGCAATGGTATCAAAAGAAAGTATTAAGAAAGTGTTAGGCTATGCTTTTCCTTAAGTGATGGCCCACCATGTCCTTTTGGCTGGCTTCGCCGGATAGGGACATGAAATCGGCGACTTCTGGGCTGTTTCACCAATCGTTTAGGACAGTGTAGTATATGAACGAATCGTGCACGTGGGGACTAGCAAAGGAACCACAGGAAACTATTCCATGCTGTATCATTAGCCTGTCCGTAAAGGCATAGATCAATAGCTTTTCTTTTCTGCTGGATACCACAGAATAAAGGAAATGAAATTTCCGACACAAGGACTATTTGTCTTACTGTATGGAAGCGTTAAGAACATGTTCATGACGGTAAGTTGTGCCAAATTTAAATTAATAATTATAGTTTTTATTCCTTTCACTCAGCGCTAACGGCGATTAAGCTCTAACTAGTACTAGCTATACAAATAATGAGCGAAGCACAGAAGCAAATACGTTGACAGGACCCACCGTTTGGCAACGTAACGCAACGCCTCAACCCCACAAACAATATTGAAACATGAACATTTATCAGAGAAACCCTAATATATACCAAAACCATCATCAAATATCTTTTTCTAAACAAAATCTTGGTTGTTATTAAGATTTCTATAATAAGTGTAAATGCTGGAATACTTTTTTCCTGGTATGTTTACCATTTAAAATTGTTGGGGTGTTGATCGAACACTCTGCAAAGGCAAGTTGGGGTAATTTGCTGTAAACATAAATCTTGATGTGTTTTTTTCTTAATATTTTAATCATTTTAAGTTATGTTTTAGCTTTATAGTTTCTACTATATACATGTGATTGTCTGAATAAAACTAAGATGATGAAGTTTAGATTTATTACGAAAACAGGGTTATCAAGATTTCGAAAGTATACTTCATTTACAGAAAATGGCATAAAATAGAAATCTAAGGCAACATAAAATTGATAACTTGTTCATCGGTTTTTTTCCAAAATATAATAGGGCGAGCGAGCGAAATAATAATAAAAATATTTGTTTTGCATTTAGCAAAAAAGAGGAGCGAGCGAAGAGCAAATAAATATATATATATATAGTCATTTAACTCACATTTTATTCACTTATTAATTAAACAATGATATTGTAAACAGTACAAGGATAACATCCAGTGAAATAATGATACCACTAAAAGATATTTCTATACAAATATTAGATTTGAGATCAAACAAATGCTATTTGAGATCAAGCAAATGCATTTCTTTAAACTATTTCTTAAAAGAGAGAACTCAAAACCACAGTTTTCCAGTTTTTTATAACCTTTTTGAAAAGTTTTTTTTCAAAATACCCTATGCATGGCTAAGTTAAAGCCTGGTTACAAACGCCAATGATCACAGCCACCTGCCTGCCCAATGGCATATCCAAATATATTAACTAGGTTTCCCACTTCTCCTTAGGAAAATTTGGTTAAAAATAATTCTCTATTAAAATACATTGTCATATCTCATGTCATGGAAATGACTAGACAAGGAAACTTGAAAAATAACTCATAAATGAATATAGGCATTTGCAATCAAATATAAACTACAGCTATCACTCTTGTGTTGACTACACGATTGGCCTTGGTAGCCATCTAAGTTCTGGATTTTTTTTACAAAAAACCTACACCGTATTGTTAACCATTTCAGCTGAAAAATGTCACATAAAATTCCAGCCAGCACCAGATTGATTTTAGGCTTTCTCAGAATTTAACGCCTATCTTTTTTTTAAACTTGCAGATTTTTCTTAATCGTTTTAGATATCTTGTTCAAATTTAGACAAGTAATAGTAAAAATAAACATATATACCAAATACACTTTTACTTCTGTTGCACTGCAAATATTGATTGTGTCAATTTTCATATATAGCAAAAAATATTTCAAGAAAATACAAGAATATGCAATACTTTTTCATAGACAAAAAACAATTAGCATACATATTTAACACTTGAATGATTTCCATATATAGTTTAAATATACACATGAACATCTAAAATATATACAAACATTTATTCGCAACACAAAGTGTGATTAATACCATTTTCCAAGCACACAGTGTGACAACATTTTTTTTTATCCTTTTTGACTAGTATTTACAAAATATACACAATCCGGCTGTTTTATGTTTTTGTATAAATGGTAAAACTCATGGGATTGCATGAAGCACATATGAATGTCAATCAGGTTAATTTTTAGCGTCATCCTACTGTCCACGAACATTGACTCATCGGCGACCAAGACCTCTACCACAAGCATGTCCTCGTTGCCTCATTGGGACAAGAATTTCATGATCCACTGCGTCGGAGCAATCTGAAATTTTAATAAGCAATATTATACACAAGTACAAAAGTTGCTGCAATATGCAGCAATTGGATGTTAGCGCGGGCCAACTATTTGTTATGCATGTATATATGTAGGGTCGAACGAAATAAATAAAGTAAGGGCTAACATTGATTGTAGATGTCAGTGAAATGCAGCTACTTAAAACATGACAGTATTGGGCTGTTGTTTTGAAAAGAAAAAAAACAATTGTACAACTGATGGTATAACTATGACAGAATCCATAATTGTATCAAATAACTTTATTCATGTATTCAAAAAACACACATTTATAAAATAAAAAAAAATGGCCACAGTGGTGGTTTTATTTTGGAGTGGCTGATATGATAGATGAAATGTTAAATATGCCAAAATGATCTGTGGCGCAGATGATTTATAGGCATGCATGATGGAAGAAGAAAGCTGCTTTAAGAAATGTGCGAAGTGTACATGGTACACAGGTATAAAAATCTGTGATTTGATGTTTTGTCAGTAATCTTAAATCATTTGTTTGCGGATATTTACACAAAATTTGCGCTTTCCAAGACAAACAATAAAAAAAGTTGTAAAAATGGTAAATCTGTGAGAGTGCAGCTTTAAGCAAAATAGGTAGTAAAGAAGGGTGACATGGCAAAATGACAGAGTTATATAAATACAAGTATTTCTTGTAAATTAACATTTTGTAAGTGTTTAAGTAAGATGTTGAATAACAGAACATTGTTAAATATATGTACATATAAGAAATTAATTTAAACATTATTTGGAATGTCAACATCAGTGTTCAGATGGACAAAACCTTGAGTGAGAAGTCTTATAATACTGTCAAATGTCTCTGATTTTAGGAACATGTTTTGGAAATAATTATTAAAATTGCAGAACATTAAAACAATAGGAAGATAAGTAATCATTATGATGAGGTTATTAAATAATGTAACGATTCTGTCAAGTCATATATGGTGACTGTAAAATATTGGAAAAACTGTTCCTAAACATATTGACATAATGGTAAAACAGAACAATGGCAAACATGGAAGTACACTATTTTATAAATATCAAATCTCAAATCCCCCGCCAGAGTGGAGAGGGGATTATTGGCGGATTATAGAAACACTTGGTCAGTCTGTCTGTCTGTCTGGCTGTAACATTTCATGTCCGTGCTATAACTTATTTATGCATTGATGGATTACCATAATACTTTGTCCTCATACTCGTGCCAGCGCTATAAACTCTTCCTACATATTTCAAGTTTGGTCACAGTATGTCAGCCTTAACTGTTAGCCTTAACAGAAAGAGTAATCTATTTTTAGTAACAGTGACCTCGACCCTAGGGGGCTAAAAAGCATCCATTAAAGCTCTGCATAAACTTGTCCTATAAACCAAGTTACCATGTCAACCCTTACTTGAGTTATTCACTACTTACCATATTTCTATTTTGACCTTGACCTAGACCATAACTCTCGGGGTCAAAAACACAATCTCAGGAAAGGTCTCTATAAACTCTTCCTATATACCAAATTTGGTACCAGTATGAAGAATCTTACCTAAGTTATTCAAAACCAACCCTTTTTCTATTAATAGCAACCTTGACCTTGATCATAGGGGCCTCAAACGCATTCCCCCAAAAAGGTCTCCTTAAACTCTTTGCATATACCAAGTTTTGTCTCTTTATGTCAAACCTAGCTAAATTATTCGATACATAAGGTGACTTTGACACGCTGCCCTAACACCAGCCCGCCCGAACAATAACACAGGTCATTCAAATAACTTGTTTTCCCTTTATGAAAATGTGGTTAGGAATATAAGAATGTGCCTTTCAAAAGGAATTAAAAGAAGAGTTAAAAAGAAAAAAAACACATTCAAGGTCAATGATTTGTATTTAGGGCTAACATAAAGTTATGTTCCTTGTTGTAAGATGGTTGCCAATAATTCTGCGAAGTATTAAGTGCATTGAATGAAGATATAGACGTTTTTTTATTAAAATCCCAACTTGCCCTTTTACTTTAACTTGCCCTAAAACGTTGACCTAAGTCAATCAGGGGCCATAACTTGTATAAAGGATAATATGGAGTTATGTAACCTCATTGTGTGATGGTCCTGAACAATTGTGTGAAGTATTAAGTTAATTCAATGAAGGGTATAGAAGTTATCAATAAATATCCCAACCTGCCCTAAAACTTTAACCTTAGTTCCATAGTCAAACAGGGGCCATTATTTGTATAAAATATGATATGGAGTTACCTTACCTCATTATGTGATGGAACGGAACAACTGTGTAAAGTATTAAGTCAATTGAATGAAGGGTATTGAACTTATAAGTGAAAATCCCAACTTGTTCTAAAACTTTAACTTGAACTAAACCGTTAACCTAAGTCAATCAGGGGCTATAACTTGTATTAAAGATAATACAGAGTTATGTAACCTCATTGTGAGATGGGCCTGAACAAATGTGTTAAGTATTAAGTTAAATGAACGAATGGTATAGAAGTTATTAATAAATATCCCAACCTGTCCTAAAACTTTAACGTAAGTTTGATAGTCAATCAGGGGCCATAACTTGTATAAAGGAGTTATCTATTCCCATTATATGATTGCCCTGAACAACTGTGTGACGTATTAAGTCAATTGAATGAAGGGTATTGGACTGATAAGTGAAAATCCCAACTTGCCCTAAAACTTTAACCGGACGCCGATGCCAGGGCGAATAGTATAGCCCACCTCATTCTTCAAATAGTTGAGCTAAAAAAACACAAATGTGATAATATATTTATAACATGTGTTTTCTCTTCAAAAACAGTAAAACAATGTTATGACATCACCACAAAATATATGTATCACTTTATCGCAAATACTTAAGGCTTGCTATTTCATCGATGTTATGAATCAAGAGTCATTTTCCTTCTTTTTTTTAGCCAAAATAACCTTGACATTGATCTTACCTACATACACTACACACAATATGAATAGCTTTAACAAATACCCTTTTATTATATGTTCAAATATTCAAGAATATTTTAGGTAACTGATCAAACAACTTGTATTTCTATATTCCCACTCTTGACCAGTGGTTGTGTACAATTTTGATCAGATTCAACATACCGGTCAGGTTGCGAGAAAAACAAATTGCCTTGTGTTGATTTGATGTAGTGTCAGCTAAAGCATTGAGGCAGGTTGTTTCGTTAAGAACCAATTGGTCTTTTCACGCTTGCAATGACAAGTTTTCCATTTTCAAACTTTCCTCTAGCGTTTACAGGGAGGAGCTCTGTGAGGTAGAAGTGAAGCGCAGGATCGTCACCGATTGTTTTCAGTTCAGGAATTGTGATGAGGAGTAACTCAACTGTTGAAGATCAAGTTGGAACAGTTTCCGCATTTTATACCTACTGCTGCGTTTGATAGCAACCTCAGCTGTGCAATAGTAGGCCACTTGTGTAAGGGACTGGCTCTAACATAGAGGACAATTGTCAAGGTCCATTTACTTGTTGCCTCACTCTAAAAAGATATGAAAGGAATTTGTTATGATATCATGATAAGTGAATGTAGCACTGAAGACCTGATAACATGAAACATAAGAAATAAAATAACTCTAAACATTGAACTGAGGTGAAGTTGTTAGGTTTCAAGGTTGATTTCATAAGCTTTATTCGAAATGTGAATTGACAGGTAATTTGCAATTTGATGTCAATTCTGAATCAGATTATACAAATCAAAGATTGATGCATGAATTGCAGAATAATAATAAAGATTAAGTATTTATATACAAGTAATGATTTTATTCATTTATTCAGCCATTGAGTTAAGCAATTTTGTTAGAAAAAGTGAAAAAAATGTTATTAATTTTTAGGAAGGCTTGTTTATAGGTCATGTTTTTTGTGCGAAATAAATATCAAAATGATGTCTAAAAAAAACTTATATTGTGAAATAATGTAAGCCTGTAGAGTTAATTTATTTTAAACATTATATTAAATTGGGAATAATTGTAAATACATTCCATTATTTATTGAAATGCATCGAAACATCCATGTTTTCGTTTAATTAAATGTTGAATGTTAATACCAAAAGCAATGCTATTTAAAGTTGCAGTTAAAAACTTAGCAAAAGATTTGCCTAGCTTTAGTTGTGTTACATAACAACACAAAATGCAGAATGTTTTGGATTTCATGTTCAATATGAATGCTGGCTATTGTTCGGAAACCATAAAGTTAACAGGAAACTAAGAAAGAGAACAAACCAGGTTTTGGGCAGCGGGGCAGTACTGATATTTGTGGGCTGAAGAATACTCATTTCTTGGAACTCCTCAGTCCTGGCCCATCATTGTTGGTGCTGTTTTTTGTCGTCTTGAAGATGAAGCCCTATCTGTTCAATATATAACAACTCTTGTGGTAGAAACTTTAATGTAGGATGATAAATATAAATATACATTGTATTTAGACAGAATCCCGTAAAACATGTTTATTATTTTAAACTAATGCACCAGTCAATTGTAACCACGGCCCCCAAGGTCCGGGGGTATACCGGGGAATGGACCATGTTTTTAACTTTCAGGTGGCCCTGCAGTGCCAGGTGAATGGGATGGTTATGTCTTCGATTAAAATATACCGGGGAATGGGCCTAACCTAGAGTCCCTGGGATGCGGGGGCATTTGGCGAGATTTAACCATCTGTTCATCCCCGCAGGACGGGATTTTAGCCGGGGTTGGCTGGACCTATGGTCAGGGTCCTCGCTAATCCCCGGACCGGGGGGTCGTGGTCTCAATTGACTGATGCATTAGTCTAAAATAATATCTGGTGCATAATGAAAACGATGCAAAAGTTTAATGACTACGCACAAATCACCTTAAACTCGTTACATACAGACTGACATGCAAACTTTGCGCATGCATTACAAAGAGGAGCTTGAAATATCATCCCTACCATTGTGACTCATTGAGTTAGGCGCGTAAATGTCCAAATCGAACGTTTTTTGTTGCGGTATTTCACTTCAAATTACCCTCCCGCAATTTTGACCTTGGCCGCACACTCGCCTATGTCTGAAATGCAAGAAGCGTTTTCATTGGACGGCTATCATCCCTGGTTTAAATGACGCAATCTGGTAAAGCCTTCAAATATTGTCCAAAATGAAAGTAGAAATACCGGAAAAAAACGTGCTACTGTTTAAATCGAAAGACACGAAACCTGCTTGTAAAATGATAATTATAAAAAAACAATGGTTTTTCAGTTCACTATGAAAAAACGAAAATAATAATACCTTTCTCAAACCGCCAGCGTGTTGACCTCGATATCCCTAGTCTACTGGACGCTTGCATCTGACCCGTGTCATAACCGGGTAATCAGATAATAGACTGGTTCACCGATTTTCTAAGATTATTGTAAGATACATTCTGCGCATTCGTGGTTTGTTCTTTTATGTAAAAATATTTAAATAAAAAAAGAGAAGTTTTCTCAACAACCGTGCATTTATGATATTTTTTCTCTAAAAACAGTTATTTAAAAAACTCTCTGGTTTTAATTTCCATTTATTTTCAAAGCTTCACATATTAGAAGATTACCAATCTTTATCTTCTATTGCAAAATTGAACAGGAACTAGTCTAATGGCGAACTGCTTCGGAATTATCCGAGAGCGGACTGTAAGAAACGGCGCATGCGCGATCAAAACAATTAAAACGCCGCATGCGCAAGCCCATTGCACCAGGGACACTTCTAAAACCATCAATATATGCGCCGGGCGCCGATGCGCCCGCGCAATAAATGTTCATTGTAGTATAATGTAGTCTGCATTACTGAAAAAGTTTGATGATAACACAAGAAAGGTGGTGCTCGTATCTTGGCCAAACTTTACTTTTATATTACTGTACATGCATTGCATATGAATTAAATAAACACTATACTCTGATCTGTAGCAAAATAAAAACAAACATGCATAAATCATGAAATCTATATTTTAAGAAAACAAATAATACAAAAAATACATCATATTTGCTATATATACAGCAAAACAACAAAGAAGTTAAAATACACACCTGAAGTTTATACCTGGACAGGTGTAGTGGGTTAAGATGACCGATTGGAAAATGTCTTCACTGTAACGGTCATCCCAATTCCCGTCAAATATGTCCGAACCAAATTCAAACTTTGGATAATCACTGTTATTCACGATAAAATTTAGCACTTTTTGCACAGTATATATATGTTTACTTTTAGCGGGAGCCAATTTAAAACAAACACATTTGTCTAAAATTTAATCAAACTTTAAATGGTGGTAGAATTGTCATTTGTTGACGTAATTTTCAATAATCAGGAAGTGAAATAAATGTTTTCATATTGCCAATTTAGTCTCGATCATCTAGACGCTTGTATCCGGGTCTATATCTTTTATTGACTCTAATTAGAGCGGCTGCATGATTGAGCCGTTGATTTGATAATTGTAACTATCAAAAACGCGGTTATAATGTTAAAGAAAAAAAAACGTAAAAAAACCCAACTTTTTATAGATGTTGCGGGCGCAAGTGATTAAATAAAATATTTATTTTGTTTTGATTTTCTGAAGAAATAGGTTCGGGAAATCCGATGAACAAGTTATTAATTTGGTGTGGCCTAAAGTAGAAATATTTTGTAAAAATCAGCACAATTTACTTGGAGTCTTCACCTGTCATGAATCATGAAGGCAAATTCCAAACCTGAAACAATAACTGACTGATTGACAGCGATAAATAATACAAGGTCTGTATGTTTTCAGTATAGTGGACTTCCCTGGAGTCGCGTTACTGAAAGGCGCGGTGGATTTTCGTAATGATGTTTTACATTGCCAGGTCAATGACCTACTTAGCATTTTTACTTAAACCATTTTAATTTGTATGTGCTTCAAAGTAAAACATATGACCTTCACAGTTGCTTACAATGTTTACATTTTGTATGCCTTACCTTCTAGCTTTTATCCAATTAACATTTGACAAGGAATACTCATGTCCAATATTTTTCTTAGGTTCGACTCTATTTATACTTATTTTCCAGTGAACTGTAGCCAAAGCATATGATAGTAAGTCTGATAGAGGGAACCTCAAAGTGGCCTATAAAGCCATAACAATCTACCACTGAAAATAAGCAGCAAAATATAAAACATTCACCCAATTGCCTGACCTACTTAATTAATATCTTAATTGTGACATAATATGAAACATTGTTTACAGAAAGCAACTAGAAATATGAATATGCCAGACACTATCTATCTGGTCAAACTACAAACAGAAAGTGTTCAGCTTAAAGCAGAATGGGTCAATTGCAAATACTATTATTTTGATACACAATAAGCATACATTGGCGATGAAAAAAATGCAATCTATTTTTATTCTAACTAAGATAGAAAATTCTGAAAGTCTCCTAACACAGTCTAAAGCAGCTTCTGTCTTATAAATGAAACAACAATTTTAAAACTTTAAGAACGGCAGAACATGAACATGCATGGAATCAAAGTTGGAAGGCGCCCATGCATTTAGGAAAGACATTCAAAAGCCCCCTTTCCGCAAAGCAATAATATTTAATATTACGAAATATTTCATGTTGGGAAAGCATCATGCAAAATGAAGCTGTACATAAAAATATTATACATTCAATTTTATTTAGAAAAAGCTTTATATATATATCAAATTTGAAAACATCATATCA
Source organism: Mya arenaria (assembly GCF_026914265.1). Taxonomy (NCBI): domain Eukaryota; kingdom Metazoa; phylum Mollusca; class Bivalvia; order Myida; family Myidae; genus Mya; species Mya arenaria. The sequence continues at coordinate 51,588,583 of NC_069136.1, read as the reverse complement.
AGACGTTCATCAAGAAGGTCAATAACACTAGTCAAAACGTTGATGTATACTGGTATATACAACAATGCAGATGAACAGTGATATCTACCGCCAAGATGAGCCACCCCGAATCACCAGGAGATGCAAATATATGCAGGCCCGTGTATGCGGTAAGTGTAAGCTTTATCATGATCCTCATCCTTGATAAGTACATGATTGTACAATTAGAAAACATAAAAAGCAGTGTCCTTACTTCAGTACATGTTTTCCCAGAGAAGCTAGGGTTAAAACTAATTGCTGGTGTTTCTAATTTTAAATACAATTTAACTATGCTTGCAGGCATCTGATTCGGACGATGAATAGACGAGTCGCCAGCCACCGTTTGGGACCACTTCAAACATTTACATCGTATTACACCCCATCACCACCAGCTTCGCATCGGCCTTGTCAATCCCTCACAATAACAACAGTTCAACAGTATCCACCACCAGCTTTAGCCAGACATTCAGAACACAAAACAACAGCTCCAATCATCTGACCCCAGCTTGAGCCCAACCTTATCAACTCCGCAAAATAGCCCAACACAACCCAACCTCAGTCTCAGCCTATTCCTAAACACAAGCCATAGTCTGACTTCCCCACATAATGACAGCATACCACCAAGTTGCAGTCTGACAGCCCCTGCTATCAGCCCTGATAAATGGCCAGTCGAGGCATCCGCCGAGAACAGATTCAATGGTAAAGAAAAGAAAATATGCATGTAAATGTAGTTCAGAAACTCGAAAGAAAATTATATATGTCATGCGAATGTCACGCCATAGTTTCTCATGCGTATGGATGAAATTTACTGTTATTGTCAAACTTATCATATTATAATAATAGCTGAATTTTGAAGAAGGGAAATATAAAATGTTAGCAATTATAGAAAAAGCAGAACGGCCCTCCTTCGATTTAATCAATAACTCATTTGCAGGAAACATTCTCAGTGGGGGAGATGAACATACCAAAGTTTACACAAGATTCACTGTCTATTACCTTTTATGAAGAGTGGAGTGCAGGAAAACTACTAGATATTCTTATCTCTATGAAGTTCTATTGATTAACCTTTTTATAGACAGTACGTAATGAAAACAAAACGTTGTTGGGAACATTGCAATTTATTCAAACAATTATTAAACATACAGATTTAAGCATAAAGAGGATAATTTATCTACGCTATCAGATTAGACATAATAATGTCCGTGAATAAGGGCAAACTGCAAATTATCATTATATTCTTAGCAAAAAGAAAATTTAAATCTATGATAAGGTAATACTGACACATTATTTTATACTGGCACATGTAAATACACTTAATATATTGTGTGTGTTTTTTATAATTACAGGAAAATGCTTCGGACTGAATTTGAATATGGGTGTACGAGGACACTTCATACCACGAATGTAACGAAAAAAGTCTCAGAGTGAAAAACATAATCTTTATTCACATTGTTTATGAATATAATATATTTATCTATAACATGCTATTTCATTTGTGAGCACTTGAACTGCTTTTTGGAAAATGAAATTTCTCATGACTATGCTATTACTTTTTTATTTTTAACAAAACTGTTCTAATTACATATGCATGCATGCCATCCCAACAGAAATTATTTATTGCTTTTAAGTACCCAACGGACAAAATACAACAGACTTTAGAAATATATTTGCGATGGCAAAGAAGTGTCTATAATTCAATTACTATACACATTGAAATTTGATGAGGAGGATACATTTTCCTTGATAGCTGCTTAGGCACGGTTTACAACAATGATTTATATGCTAATTGTACACTCTTGTTTTAAAATGAATACAACTGCTTGCAAAAATATACTTGCCAAAATTTGTCCAAATATCTTAAATCTGCATTATTATGGGCATGTATCTTTCTTTGATACTGTACAGGAACTGACTTTGTATTGTATGTACACAATATGTTATGTTTTTATATGTCTTCTCACAAAATAAAATATTAAACTGAAGAGAATATTCTGTGTCATTATGATACATTATAACGCCCCTTCCAGTTCATCATGGCATAATTCAAAATTTATTTCAATGAATGCAGCTGTAATATACTTGTATAGCATAAAAGAATTCATTCCGGTTACTTATAATAGCAACACTTTGCTTAAAATCTCTTGCCAAAGCTCACTCCTTTTTGTACATTGATCTGAATGGATGTCTTTCGATACATCTATTGGAGTTATCTTTGGAGATCGTTTAGTAAGCCGGAGCTTTTTACTAGGGATGCAAACGAATGGCAAAAGTGATATTCGAATATTCGGTAATTCTTTCGATCGAATATTCGAATATTCGAACACCAAAATGAACCTTTAAGAATTGTAGTAAACTATTATTATTCACTAAAGTAATAGTGGGGGCCCTGTTACCCTTCCTGGTCGTATTCGGTACACGCGACGGACCCTTATTGTTCCACAAATTAGCCTCTGAATTTCCCATTTACAAAATATATCCCAAGAAAAAGCAATATATCTTTAACAAAAAAACAAACCTCTGCGTTCATTTTTGTAAAAAAATGCAAAATAAGATCAGGGAATTGCGTTTGTCCCGGTTAAATGACGATATGCGCCAACGTGGGACTTGCAGCCTCGTTCTGGGATTGATGTTTACGAAATATATTTATAGAAAACGACACCATGTCTAAACGTCGCTTTTGTCTTAGGTATTGTACAACAATACAGGACATATATCCTTAAACGTTAAACCATACACTTTCAGTTAATTTTTGTACGCAAGAGCGTTATATTGAAAACATGGAAACAGTAACTAGCACATGTCCTTCGTATCATCAAGGCGATTTGAGCAATATCGCCAAGCTTGATTAGCAGTGAAGACAAAACATTGGTATAAAGGCCGATCTCTTAAACCCTTAATTGGCATGGTCATTTAAATGTACCCAAAATAATTGGAATGTGTTTTATGTCACTTATCTAACAGCCAGTAAATGCAAAATTACGGGGACTGTTTATAGTTCCCGGCGATATATCCGATATGACGCGTGTATAGTGTCATCAAGTTCACACCTATGGCATTAGGGGTCGTTGTAAAAACAAGACAGACGAAGATGACAGTTGTAGGCAAAAAGTGTATTAATTTATTATTTCAACAAAAACATCGAATATTCGAATACCTATTTTGACATTCGAATACCAAACGTTCGATCGAATATTCGAATATTCGAATATTCGTTTGCATCCCTACTTTTTACATTATTAATAATACAATCAATAACTGAATATACTAGAATTTAATAAAACATCCTCAAATACTTTTTAATTTTATTATTTAGTATTCTGCTGAGGCTTTTCTAAATTTAAAAAAAAATACTGTCAAGAACTGTTCGTACTAGAACTACATAAACATGTAATAGGGTAGTCTCTTATGGCCACGACTATATTAACGGTCTAACTCAGCAGTTAGGGTTCAGTGTAGTTGGATAACACGTCGGAAGTCTTTAGGGGCTTTTATTACATGTATTATAAATCCACAGCTCTGAAAGTATATAAACATCAACTTAAGCATGTCACACAAGAGTTAACAATTAATTCAGTATATTTTCTATAATACTTTGAGAATCAATATTCCTCATAATTAATACTATTTTCTAGCGGCCACACTATTACATAATATAATTATATTAAAACAATACAAACATCATATACAAAACAGGTACAAACACATTTCACATCATATTACATATAATCTAACTAACCAGCTGTAGGCCAAACTGCCTTTATATTCTTCCTGACACATACATTCAACTGGTGCCGCAATTCTAAAATAAGTGGATTTATTAATATTACTTATAATATTAACAGGCAAGGTTGAATCACTATCTTGACCTTTTAGAAATATTATAACTATCATATTTCCAACTTACTAAATACTTAGATACAACTGATCAAATGTAATTAAAACAATTACACTTCTTAATAAACAATATTCTAGAAATACTAGGTTCTAGAAGTTTAATTAATAGACTAACCTTCAATATCTTTTCCCGCCAATTCCAACAATTACAGACAAAGTAAAATATTATGTGTTCGCCTTGAAAACAAAGAACGGAATGATCCAGTGTTCCCACCAAAAATGTCAATTTAGGGATTATAGTCACAGATGACCACACAGCAATTATATTTTAAAATTACTAAGAAAGACAACTCTGTACATAACATCAAAGCTGATTAGCTTGTTTTCTCCCTTGCATTACATCAAACTCACTTAAAAATAAAATGTAATAATTATGAAACTTGGACTTTGTTACAAACATTCCTCAAATGATATTTAATTTGTTGTGGAAGCTGGAATATTGTACAGTCGAAACTCGTTATGTCGACTTTTCGGGACCTAGTGAAAAAAGACGAGATAAGGAAAATTCGACTCATCAGAATTACAAAAAAACACGTGTGAGTTATTTTGATGTCCGATGTTTACATAAACAATTGATCAATCCTGTAACATATTTCCGTCGTGAAAACAGCAAACGTATTATTGAAAAATGAAGTGAAACAAAAGAAGAATTATTTGTGTCAAATTTATTTCTTTTATGTTTATGGATCACATTGATGTGTGTGTGTGTGTGTGTGTTTTTGTGTGTGTTGTTTGTTTGTTTTTAATTATTATTCTTTCCTTTTTTCCTCTTCATTGTTATCATGGATACTTCGGGGTTTAAAACGTTAAATTATAGAACAACTTATTATTTAGCGATATTTACTAAAATCATAAATAACTCAAAATAAAATCACCAACTTAGAAATTGTTGAAAACATATAGTTGTTTTGTCTATTCTTTGAACTGTACACTGTACATGTATATCTTTAATGACTATAAAATAGACCCTATCATATTTTTTTAAATAACTTGGAATGTATAACTACAATAATGTGTTTACGTATAAATGTTACTTTTGCTTGATCTGTATATACTTTGAACTTACTGTTTGAAGCAAGTGTTTACGTATAAATGTTACTTTTGCTTGATCTGTATATACTTTGTACTTACTGTTAGAAGCAAGTGTTAACGTATACATGTAACTTTTGCTTGATCTGTATATACTTTGTACTTACTGTTTGAAGCAAGTGTTTACGTATACATGTTACTTTGCGTGATCTGAATATACTTAGTACTTACTGTTTGAAGCAAGCGTTAACGTATACATGTTACTTTTGCTTGATCTGTATATAATTTGTACTTACTGTTTGAAGCAGGTGTTTACGTATACATGTTACTTTTACTTGATCTGTATATACTTTGTACTTACTGTTTGAAGCAAGTGTTTACGTATACATGTTGCTTTTGCTTGATCTGTATATACTTTGTACTTACTGTTTGAAGCAAGTGTTTACGTATTCATGTTACTTTGCTTGATCTGTATATACTTTGTACTTAATGTTTGAAGCAAGTGTTTACGTATACATGTTACTTTTGCTTGATATGTATATACTTTGTACTTACTGTTAGAAGCAAGTGTTTACGTATACATATTACTTTGCTTGATCTGTATATACTTTGTACTTATTGTTAGAAGCAAGTGTTTACGTATACATGTTACTTTTGCTTGATCTGTATATACTTTGTACTTACTGTTAGAAGCAAGTGTTAACGTATAAATGTTACTTTGCTTGATCTGTATATACTTTGTCCTTACTGTTTGAAGCAAGTGTTTACGTATACATGTTACTTTGCGTGATATGTTTATACTTTGTACCTACTGTTTGAAGCAAGTGTTTACGTATACATGTTACTTTTGCTTGATCTGTATATACTTTGTCCTTACTGTTTGAAGCAAGTGTTTACGTGTACATGTTACTTTGCGTGATATGTTTATACTTTGTACTTACTGTTTGAAGCAAGTATTTACGAATACATGTTACTTTGCGTGATATGTTTATACTTTGTACTTACTGTTTGAAGCAAGTCTTTTCGTATACATGTTACTTTTGCTTGATCTGTATATACTTTGTACTGAATGTTTGAATAAATGAAATGTCCATGAAAAAAATGTTTGTGGATCACACAAACCACGTATAAAACCACAATCGCATACACTTGTACATTGTAAGAAAACGATATAGCAGATATGACAACAACTTTTATAAAATAGCACATTCATGTTTCGTTTATACACAGCAAGATAGCACGTTTTCAAAAAACATTCAAGTACTATTATTTATTGGTCGCACGGAGCAGTGGAACTAACATTTGACATTATGAAATTATTCTTTCTCTGCCCATTCGGGATTGTTATCAAATAATTATTTTTTTATGTTTTAAACAATACCAAAAAAGCTTGAGCAATAAATGTCGCTTTAATCAAAAACATAAACAAACAACTTTAATTATTCGCACTTACCAATTACATTTTTGTATCCTCCAATTATGACAGATTGTAATATTTACACGCATGATATTTTGCGTCATGCCGCAAACCGTCATGAATATTTTTAACACCTACGACCCGATCTACAGTTCGACAAAAAAATAATAGGAAATGTGTGAAATTTGACAACAGGGACTGAAAAAAGATGTTGACATAGCGAAAAAGTCGAGATTTAAAAATCGACACAAACAAATTTATTTTATATAGAATTTGAAGGAATAAATTGGGGACCGGAAAAAAGTCGACACAAACGGAAAGTCGACATATCCGACGTCGACTTAGCGAGTCTAGAATGTATATAACATTGAGCACTTAGACGTGATTTTAAAATCTCAAATAAAGGTTGTTTATGAAACTTGATTCAAGGCAATGAAACCAAAATACTGTTGAATCTTTTTAAGGTGTCAGTTGATTTCATAATGTAATAATCATATAATCGAATAAGAAGTCCAGTATCGACACATTACGCAATATGGTCAATGTATGCTACGTAGTAACATTATTTGCGTAAATCATGCATGTTTAAAAATTATTCTGAGGTTATTCGCTGAAAGGTGACATTCCAATATAACCAAAGAAAACATGAAATCGTCTAGGAAACACTAATGATTCATGGCCTAATGGAGTCATTGATCGATTGACAGTCACACCACTATGTGTATTAGTATTAAATAATAAACACAAACACTTACCATAAATTTATTTTGGCTTATCTGTTTTGCAGGACTAAAATGACAACTCGCGGTTTGAATAACAGTACAGCATCTTCTTGCATCCTTTACACACACACATTTAATGTCTAATTTTATAGGCAGTTTAGTTGCTAAAGGTCTGGTTGAACTGTTAACGGCAGGAATATGTGCTGAAGAAAACTTGTACTGTCCGGAAGCTCATACGAGCATCTCAAAGATTATATATTTATTACTTTTGTTTTTATAGTCTTTGAATTCATCAGTTTTTCTGAAATACTTATTAAATGTACTATAACCTATATAGTTGTGTGTGCCAGAAATGATTGTTAAGGGTATTTTTCCCTATGCATTTATTAAACAGTAGTAGATGTTAGTTTTCTTTTGTGTAAAACATTGCTTTATGTCATTTTTGCAGGTTCTGATGTGCCAAGAAGCTGCGGTATGGCACTGCCATGAGGTGACACATTCTGAAGCCAGGAGATGCAGCTCTGAATCCCATATCGCAGGAGAATGAAGATGTTAGTCACACCTGTAGGACATACTTATGTGTAAATGATTCAAAAGAATGACATTAACAGCAAATCATTAAAAATAAACCACATATAAACAATCTAAAGTGTTGTTTTCAAAATGTATGCCATATCATGCCCTTAACCAGGTATTTGAAGTGAATTAATATTCAAATCTTGGCATATAATATTTTTAAATCATGAAGCTCATCATATATGAAAAATAAACAATTTTCGAGTGTTTTCTATTTATCTTGTTGCGCCATTTGTCCGGGGAGGGGGGAAGGCATCAATCTGATTTATTTTGCGGTTTTTTTGGCTGTCAGTTCTGTTTATTGGACCAGAAACCGGCAATTTTGCTTCGCTCTGAGTCACATTTTATGTTAAAACTTAGCTGATTCAGAGAAAACATTTTATTTTGTCCCCTTCGGTGCCTTCTTCTATTTTGTCCGGAGAAGAACTCAAAATCTACTTGGCGTTAATTAATTAAAACTTGGAACATAGCTGCCAGGGTGTGCTTCTTGCAAAAGGTAAAACTCTGGGACACGTTTTTGTAAAGTTACCTCCCTTTTCAGAATACAATTTTTTTAAATGCTTCAAAAAAGGATTGAAGCCTTTAAAAATTCGATACCCAGAAAGATAGCAATGTGGAGTTGTGTACTTTGCAATAATTATAGCTCTGTTACTTTTATTGTAGATTAATTCGACGATGTCCATTAATGTGTAAAGAGTCTCCTTGCACTCACTCAAATGCTACTTGGAACAATTTATTGAAATATTGTACATATAAATATAGAAAAGTGAAGTTGTACACTTTTAAGACTAATAAATCAAGGGCACTTTGTTTGGGAGTTATATTCTTTGTTTATTTTTGTATAATGTAAACGTCGTCCTGGCACATACTAAAAAACTAGTTCCAGGAGTTCCAATTCATTTAAATATGGAACAAATCGTTTCAGATTCTCAAAATGACGTTAAACTGTTTGACAATCTCCTTTAATATAATACTTTTTCAAAAAAGCCCCCTCTTAAGGGGAGACAACAGTTATTGAAAGCGGCGCTTTTAAAACAACAGTTATAGCTTTGCTTAGACTTTGTTTAGATACGCCTGTGGAGATCTATATTACGATATGAATTCAAATTAGAAAGCAATATCGCAAGAAGGAATGAACGGCATGGCTACCTGTACGTGTACGTATAACTACATGTAAAAATACATATACTAATTGTGTTTTGCAACCCGCTGCTTATATACCAAAATATCTAAGAAAAGATTCTCGGTGAGAAAAGACGATTTAAATGCAATGATGCAGGACATAACACACGCCGGGTAATCATTGGAGCCATAACATTTTGTTATGTGTTGAAAATGCTCCAACGCGTCTTCCGTTATAGTGCCAATGAGTGGAATATGGATGTAAACAGTGAGTACGGTTTCTTATTTTTCATTTTTAGAGGTGTATACGAGTAAATTTAAAAAAATGAAGAATGTAGTTCCACATAGGAATGGCCATGAGTTGTTCTAAAGGTAAACGTTCTGAATAAAATTTAATATCTGATCGTCTAGAACTTGCATAACTTGCTAGATGTTAGTGTTGACAACGTAAAAATCTGGATTTCCGTGAGAATTGTTCCTATACCTTAGGTTTAAGTATTTTCTCTACATGTGTGTGGCTTTATTATTGACAAAAGGTTGCATATTCAACACATAACAAAATGTTATGGCTCCAATGATTACCCAGCGTGTAACAGAAGGCCGAATATGTTTTAATATGAATATACATTTATCATATTTTAAATAAGGGTAAACAATTATTTATCCATTTTTATTTATTTAAAGGGATTAAAATAAGCAAAAATGACATGAAAAATTTGTAGAGATTTATACTAAGATAGCACCATGTTCTCGAAAACCCGTTAAAGGATAAATAAATCATGTATCCCCCACCTTCCGAACGGCAGCAATAAGTCATTTTGCAGTAAATGTTTCTGAAACACTTTAAGGAGATTCATGTATTTTTAAATATGACACTAAATATGAAATGGTTCATGTCAAAAGTGAGAACTATAATGCAATAAGGCTAGATACAATAATTAAGATGAGTTAACATACTTATGTTTACAGCAATAATTAATATATTTATAAAGATCTTCCCTCGTCCTATATAATGGCTAAATAATGACTTATCTGCGTAATCACCTAGAATGAATAAATAATAAATGCGGTAAACAGCTGAATCCTGTGTTTATTTATGTTAAAATTTCAGACAGGTATACGCGTGAATATATATGTCATCGTCTAAAATGTGTTATGATACTTGGCTTATTCGTAAAGTTTCATTGTCATCTAGATTACGTTTTCAGCTTGACTTGTAAATGTGTTGTGACTTGTTTGTGTATTTACATCGTTATATGTATAATACACTTTGCAGCTTAACCTTCGTTTTGATGTTTTTGATGACGTTAAATAAAGCACACCCCTTATCTCTACAACCCTTTAACAACCTTAACCATGATCACGCTTTTTGCACAAATCAGGACAGCTGTGATCTGCCTTAAATCAACATCGTCGAGAAATTTGACTACTTTTAAACCGTCATCTAGCAGGCCAAAGGTATGGACATTCTTTGTTTGCTTTCAACCAACCTATGAACCATTCAGAATCTCAGAATCTCGACCATTTCGAAGCCATTATCTTTTTTCTGCAGTCAGGGAATGACCCTTTTTCTTTAATATAAAAAAATCATGTCCTTAATTAAAACTTTACCGCTAACGCACCGTTTTTCCGCAAAATTTAGGTCCATATTCAAAGTTATCATCATTTTGAAAAACATTTTTACAAACGTGATACCCGTTTACAAAAGAAAACATCATACATACCTTGAAAATTCGCTCCCAATGGGCTTACGATTTTCAGTGTTCCATTATGGGGGTTGTGTGCTTTTATCTAAACTCAATACTCGATTAACTGGATAGCTACCATTCTGCAGTGCCCTGGTATGAACATTTTTATTCGCGTTCACCCGACGTACGCACCGTTCAGAATCTCGTCCACTACTGGGTCACATTTATCCGAAAGCAGTCCGACCTCTTTCCTATCTTGCTAGGATATTCATCACAACAATTGAAATTTCAGTATTAAAGCCATGTCATTCCGCAATAGTCATGTCCTTTTGAGTACGCCTGAACTTATATTATTTCACTTTCAAACACGCGAAAAGTAGCGAATCAAAATATATTTTATACATGCAACTTGTTTTTGTTGTGCTTTTCTTCAGCTAAACTATCCCGATTTTATTGGATTAAACTACGTCTTGCATCGCAGTGTACCAGCTTTGTTCCGATAAGCTTTCTTTTTAAATCAGAGTACCCCGATTATGCTCAGTCGATCTTCTTTTTACCTTGTAAGGGCTCACAGTGCCCACCGTTTTCATTCGATTAGTCATCTTCTGAAACAAATATTCTTTGCACTTTTAATTTATGATTCAGATATCCGTTTTAACCCCTTGTAAGTTCTAACTTAGTGTTGCCGGACTGTGGCAAGAGGGTTCGACAACCCTTATCAATGACGATATACTGGTAGTATTATAATGTTTGTAGATTTGCTTCATTGTGAAATTTTTTGGTCTAAATCACTATGCCTTCAAATATGATATTGGTTCAAATGTAAGCTACTTGGCCTGGTCGCCTCTGTATATTCCATTGTTTGATCGAATAGTATGGCATACAGAAAAAAACTAACGCGTTAACGGATCTAACACTGTCAATGGTATGACTTTCTGCAAGTCACACAATGTATATCTTAAGTATTCAACGTCTGAAACCAGCTGCAAAAGCTGACATAGAAGATGTGGGGTTGGACTTGGAGTTTTTTATATGACGTATTATCAATTTTACTACATATGGCTAATACCAGCGCGGGATATAAGTTTTAAATTTTTAATTCGAAAGATACGTTAAGCATTTCCATAAACGGAATAATTCATCATTGTTATTATTTCGAAGTGTAACAATACAAAACGCTTCTATCAATTTGTGCCTTATTATGTGTGTTCCATCTGACATCAGGGTAAAATATTATAGCAATGGTCATATGACGGGAAATCCTTATTCAGTATGCTTTAAAAAACGATTGAAGCCCTGCTGTAGTGTACCTTTGCTATTGTCGCTTAGCTACGACTCAAATTAATACATCTGAGTAATTTAAGTAACATTAACCTTGAAATCCCTTGTCTCACTCAAATTAAAAATAAATATATGTTTTCGCTGACCTTGCAATCTTGACTGGATTTGACGGACATCAGATGAAGAAGCAATTCCTATGAGCCACTGCGATGGTGGTTTCTGGGCCATCTATCGTCCGAATGAATGTGTCTTTCCTCAGTGTCTGTGGATGTAGTATTTGTATGAAAAAAGGATTGATGAATATCATTGTGATTAATTGGATGTCCATGCTATATGCAAGAAGGATAATTGCGTCATAAGGCGTTTATGTAGTACGGTGCCAAAAGGGGTGCTGGCCATAGGAATATGACTTCACAACGCTGTGGTTAAATGATGTCAAAGAATGTGTCCTTGTTGACATCTAATTGACAACTGCTTTTTCTCATCTTTGAATGTAAAAGAAAGTACAAATTTAGCAAACATTGGCATTGAAAATTTGGTAGGAATATAACAACATTCAACGTTTATTACCTGAAATTGATAACTGTTCCAAAATCAGTTACGGTATCGTATTAATTAAAATTGAATGGTCACAAAAGGTCAATGTTTTTTATTTGTTAAAAAGCAAAGATTAACCCGATAACTGATAGTGAAATATTATGCTTTAAAATTTAAATTTTGAAATTAAATTAGTGTACCCAAAAACGTATTCGCCGTCGACATTAAAGAGTAGGATATTTAGAGATAGAATATGAACACCTTATAATAATACTAGCAACAAGTTGTCGGGCTTTAGCACATAGAAAGGTAGGTCATATTTACGCCATTCCAGTTGATGTATAAATATCACACCTAATAAAAAGCTTCTATGAAACGCTCTGCATACTCGTATGTAAAACAAAGTGTGTTTTTATTATAGCGCCATCCATTTCAAGAAAGGATCAATACGCTATGAGAAAGAGACTTATGAGACAGTTTGGGCAGCATCAACATATTTCTGAATTCCATTCTATATATCGCAACCTGGCAGGACGAAAAAAAGATTAACTAGCTGCTGGATCTGTAATCGGCCTTATCATAAAAAGTACCGTGTGTTGCTCGAGTCCCGTCGGTCGCTAGGCAACGAATACGGTATAATGTTTTTTTTGTCATATTTAGAAATCATTAGGCAAAACTACATGAATCATTAGGCATCCAAATTTAACATTACCTTGAATAACTAAATAAAGCCACACGATTATTTGTTCATCGAATACATTGAGATTTATAGAACAATATTGACATCAAGCTAACCGTCTAAAGTGCCTGTCTGGTAAACATGGACCAATGTATGAGGCTAAGTGCTATGAGCTATTATACTTGCGCAGAACAAACTTAAATACCCGTCAGACAATACCTTTTCATTCATCTCGCAGTTTTGAAAAGCCTTTTCAATATTCAACCTCTCCATAAGCAATCGTATTGTTGCAATGCATTAAACTGCATTTTTATTGCAGATAAAAATAAGTATAAAATAGAAAGCCTGTGTTTGTTCACGCCACTAACTTCGTGTGATTTGTTTGCTCAAACTTTTTTTGATTTTGAAAAGCAGTTTGGTATTGATAATAATCATATAGCACATTCAATATTTGATCTACAATAATTCTCACTCAGTTTACAGTGGTGACGACTTCATTTATTTGTCTCTATAGTAAACTGTATGTGTCTTCTAAAATGGTAAATTCGGACATCATTTTACTATGTAAGTGTTTAGCGCTATTATTTTGTAACTGTTCCATATGAACCTATGTGTATGTTAGAGTTCATTTTGGCGTTCTACAGAAAATGGAACAGGCCAAGCGAGGCTGCAGGCTGAGAAAAAAAATCACCCCATTTGCTGTAGAACGCGAAGATGGTTAAGAATGATTAACAACGAAAAAACAAACATTCTGGTACTGACTTGTGCCTACTTCGTTGTATATTAGAAAGTTAATACTATTAAAAGTAGAAGATCTAACTAACTAACTTTATTTTTGCCAAATAAGTTACTTCGCGCATGTGCAGAGGGAACAGCGAACCATGGAACATGGAGACCATAAAATACTATCTACGAAAATAAATGTTTGTTTACAACAAGATGACATAACCACAACGTTTCAGTATTGAATAAACATGATAAACACACATGCAACATAAATATTTAAACAAAAATATGGAATTTGAAAAAAAACACACACTTGTAAACAGTACAATTTTGCAATACAATTTACTTTACTACATAAGGAATATTATGATATAACGCTTTCCTGGTGAGCTCTATCACGTCGAGTTCGGTGTGTAAACACGTATCCCTCGAGACGGCAGGAGTATAAACAAATCGTCATTTCCTGAAGACGTAACGCGGCGATTTTAACAAAAGTGAATGTTCGAAGGATTTTTTGAAGACCATTATATTCAGAACTGAGGGAAGTTCGTGAGTTATTCGCTTTCACTATTTGCGACGCGCTTTTTGGTATTGGCGAGCTGCCCATGTTTATGATTATGTTACAATTTATGATCTTCGAATTGGTAAACAACTAGTTGTCTGGATAAATCAGAAGTGTTCTCTGCTTCGTGCTTATCCACATGTTTCTTTGAATACCATGTTTCTGAATATGTACATGCTACTTTAGCGACGCGAAGGTAGCTCCTAGACTACACACGGTACTAGCATGAGACGGAATCAGAAAACGACATGTATGGTGATTCGGATGTTTTAATACGGCGTTCTGTATTTTCACTGTTGGATATTGAAAAGAACATTGATAGGCATATAATAAAAGGATGAACTAGTTTCAGGCAAGATTCGAAAAATGCACAAACAATACGCAAATTGATAATCAGATTATTTCACAATCGGAAATAAATATTAGCATTTAATTATGGGATAAATACTAACACATCTAAAACGGCCGTATTTGCTTAACTAATTCTTTATACAAAGGTTTTCGTTTGAGAGATGAGTATGTCATGGTATAATTTGATAGTTAGTGTTAGTATTTATCCCATAATTAAATGCTAATATTTATTTCCGATTCTGTTACAAACTTTCGTTAAGTATGAATATATTATACTTTTTACATATGTTTAATAGTCTATGCCGTCTGTTATTGACATGATTGCATACGGTTATTTGACATGATTGCATACGGTTATTTGACATGATTTCATACGGTTATTTGACATGATTTCATACGGTTATTTGACATGATTGCATTAAATAGTTGAACGCTATTAAACGATTCTAGCCTTTGAGCAACAAAACTTTCTCTCCTTATTTCATAGTAAAGTGGACAAATTAACAGAAAGTGAAATTCGTCCTCAACAGTGTATATATTACGACTTAAACAATATGGACAAAACCTGTATTCTCTCTATATATTCATTTGTCGACCTTTTTCTATCAGCCTTTTTTGGCCTGCATAACGAAAGCTTGATAGAGCCTTTTAATGTTAACATGGCATACTCATGGAAAGGCACTTAACAATGACTTAAATTCTCTATAATATTTGTTTTGGCAGATGAGTTTATATCAGCACTAAATTTCTGTAAGGCTCAATCTTTAAGTCTAAGTCTTAAGTAAATGATTTCATGAAAACGTTAACATCCCAAATCTCGTCTGCAATCCATGCATATCAAATGCCGAAAAAAATAAAATTATTTTAACTCGGGTTCTCCAGTGCATTTGTCCGGCTTCTTCTTGTCCGCGGAACATCAAATAACACTGCCGTTGATAATGTTGTGATGGCATTTGAAGAAGTTTTGTCTAATATTTCACACATCTTGTCATATAAATTACCGATAGCGGCATTCGTTGGCATGCACTGAGAGCAAATAAATTGGCAACATTGGTATTGAACGCACATATTCCCTTGCAAAATTTGATTAATTTTGTACTTTTCTGTGTTTTCTGAAAGTTCATATCCCCATATTTCAGACGCGTAACACAGTATTGGTACCACCATAGCGCCAAACAGTTTGAACGCTTGGTTTGGTTATTAATAGCTGAAGTAGTGTTCATGTTTATATATAGTTTCAAGTGTTTTTGAAGTTTGTGTTTATGGCATGTCTTTTCACATCGACCAGCTCAGTAATTGGGAAAAATACGTTCCTACGTATAATAAAATTACACGACCTTTTTCTCGTTTGTAATACCAATGTTAATTCGTTCTAAACGGACCGCCATTTCTAAATACCAATATTTTCGATTTTAAATATCAGTATTAACTTTCACACCAACTTCGTCACAAAAAAGTGAAATGCTGTTAAAAAGTCTCTGAATAACCTATGGCCGTTTTAAAAAAAGATACGCCGTCATAAACGCGTGTACTTGACCTGTATCGTTTGTAATAACTGATCTATCTGTTCGTTTAACTCTTTTGAGGGTTATCAAATCATTCACAAAAAGAGAAATAAATTATCTAGGTAGCTTTAACATCCCTGCTCTGTCCCGACTTCACATTGAAAAATGTTTGTGAGCCCATTCTTTAGTTTGACACTCGCTTTCGGTTTGCTGAACATTGAGCGAGTATTTTCCTCGTATTTTTCAGTAAGACAGTCCCAGATCATTCAGTGCTGGAACCTTTTATAGGTCTTAAAGAAATATACATAGAATACATAGAACCGTTCGCGTTTTCGAGTAGTGTTTTTCTGAACGACAGATTGTAAATTTAAAACATTATCAATCGTTGAATAGCCCTTTCTGAATCCTGCGTGCGTTTCGTCTGTAATAGTGTTGTTGTCGGACCAGTTCATGAGTATTTTTAAGAAAATCTGTATAAATATTTTACTGTAATTGCTCTTTAAAGTTATTACGCTGTATTTATTTGGCTGTAATTTTGACTCTTTTTGTGAATCGGAATAACCACCCAATGCGTCCATAATAGTATTACTTTCAAATATTGAATTAAACAGTTTTGTCTAAAAAGGTACTGTTTTATTCACGGTATCTTTAAACATCTCCATACAAAGTTCATCTACACCTGATGCATAGTTTCCTTTCAAATGTGTTTTACTATCAGGTACTCCCGGTTGCTGTTCAGTTACATACTCCTTTAAATGTGCATCTACATTTTCGGCTCCTTGGTTAGAAAACAAGTCTTTAAAAAGGTAAACTGCTATTTAGTATATATAAGATGACAAGTATCCGATTGGTTTTGTTCTGCATTGTAAGTTTACTTGACAGAACTGTCTAGGATCATTACGGACAGTTTACAAGATCTTTTCGGCGATTTATCTCCATTATATGTTGTTGATTTGAAGTGCCTTAACAGCCTTTGTTTTTTACATTATATTTATTCAGGTCACATCTAGTATTGGTAAAACTTTATTATCGTAGGCTATCACGTTTTCAATATTAAAAGTGCTTACACTCATTATCCGATCATATTCTACTTGAGTCGACCGCACGTGCTTGCTAGCAGGGCCATAGTGCACTTTCTTTAACAATCTCCTGATTGCTGAAAAAACATGGCAAATTGACCGACTGTAATCATTAAGGATAATTGTCTGGTCGAATTGTTCGAAACTTTTCTCAAACACTCTGCCAAATGAATTTTTATAGTCATTGTTCCATAGATAATGTTACGCCGTGCGTAAGATGTCATCATTTTGAGCAGTGTTTAATGCACATAAAAAAATTTGGACCTCGGCCTTACCCCTATTTAGGGCACAAAAAAGGTTTCTTAGCAACAAAATCATAAATGAATTCTCACAGTATGAACATAAAAGTTTTAAAAGTACCAATAACAGACGGCATAGACTATTGAACATATGTAAAAAGTATAATATATTCATACTTAACGAAAGTTTGTAACAGATAAAGGCGTTGGTGATTTCACTTTTTAAACTTGGTGTGTGACTGTTGGGCAGAACGTTCACCTGTAAAAGATAATATTAAGATAATCGGCGATGAGTCAAAGCATATTCTTAGGATTTGTCCTAAATGGCATAACGATAAAAAAGAGATGTTTTGTTATAAAATTGAACAAAAACACCTAGGTGTTCTAATACAAATGAATCAATGAATTCTCAAACATGAAAAGAAGAATTAAATGTAGTAGTTGATGAAATTAGTAACTTATTTATTAATAGTTTTAAAAAGTGTTGAAAACAAAAAAAAACACTGTGACGTCAATAATAATAATAAACCTTTGTGGTTGGTCCAGAATGTCATAAAACACGATGTATATATTTTTTTGCTTAATAAAAATATAAAAGAAGTCGGTATTTAAATAATAAACTATCCTGAGGAAATGCTAGTTGCGCTTATAAAAGTACGATGAATAAATTTAAAGAAATAATGGCGCATAAATTTGTAATTTTAAAGCCCATGAACCAATGAGTTCGGGCTATATTTTAACAGAGTGAATAAAAACATTCGCATTGCCATAACCCCCTTAACAGGTTTGTATGACCATTTCAAAAAATCTAAATGATAGCAACAACCAAGAAGTGTTTTAGTTGGCCCCCTAAGACCGCACTGTGAATAATGATTATCTTAATCACCCGTTCACCTGTTTTGAAATGGTCAAATGTATCAATCATTTAAATGACGACAAATGTCCGTCACAATTTGATTGTATCCCTTAGGAACACATTCAAGCTTCGTTCTCATCATTTATGCCAATTTATGTAAAATTCAACAATATTATCTTGGAGACTGATCATATACCCAAAGTTTGGTCATGTTTCGGTCCATTTACAAAAATAAAGGAAGTCCGCAATATTGTAAAAAAAATATACCAATAACAACTAACAACAATAAGTCATCTTGTAAAATTATTCACATCATTGTTAAAAATCATATTAAAGAATTATTTGGAAGAAATAACTATGCTTGAAGAAAAAGCAAGCTGGTTTAAGGGCAAACAACGCAATGACTGAAGATCATATTTTGGTTTTTAATAAGCTTATAGATCTATTACGGGCTAGGAAGAAAGAATATATTCTTCTGTTATGTCCAGCTTCTCTGCATCAAAAAAATATATTCCTGTTATGTCCAGCTTCTCTGCATTTAAATAATATATACTCCTGTTATGTCCAGCTTCTCTGCATTTAAAAAATATATACTCCTGTTATGTCCAGCTTCTCTGCATTTAAAAAATATATACTCCTGTTATGTCCAGCTTCTCTGCATTAAAAATATATAAACTTCTGTTATGTCCAGCTTCTTTGCATTTAAAAAATATATACTTTTGTTATGTCCAGCGTTTATCCAGAGTTTATCTTCCAGAGAAAACTATTCCAGTATGGTATATCAGGCAAGATAATATGCAATTTGTTTAGCGGTATTAAAACCTGTGCTTCTGGTGATAACTTAACACTATTATCATTCTTTAAAAGTAAAAAGTGGTACCCCTTATTCAAAATAAGTAGGGGGGACAATACATGAGTCGAACATTGTGTTCGCAACGAACAAAATTTGATTAGCTATCTGAAAATACACGCCCTACTCTACGATGAATACCACTATTTACTAGTTTGCCTATCCTTTCCAATTGTTAAAAAATACCTTCCAACCTATTACGTAAGTAGGCCAAATACTAATAAATACAAGGAACTGTTTACAAATGCAAACGGTAAACTAATGAAAAAGTAGCTTTATTTGTGAAACAATTAATACCTAACGCCAATCAACCAGTGTAAATTTATCTCATTTTGTTTAATTAATGCA
The DNA here is from genome assembly GCF_026914265.1 of Mya arenaria. Lineage (NCBI taxonomy): Eukaryota > Metazoa > Mollusca > Bivalvia > Myida > Myidae > Mya > Mya arenaria. Next base: position 51,569,104 of record NC_069136.1, on the reverse strand, counting down.
TTTATATGATTTATGTTATGATTGGTTATTTATTGATGCGTAATGTGTGTACAAGTCACTGTGTTTGTAATCCGTCAATCCATTGTATATTCCTTTCATTCAGCAATACTATTTAAAATGACTATATCCCTCTATTCCATAGTTAGAGACATACTTCATGCATAGATTCGACTTTATAAAATACAGAACCATTTAATGTCATCAACCCCAGACAAAGTAATCCTACTTCGTATTAGTATTATGAAGCTCTTGTTGACTATGTTGTCCAATTCGATATGTCCTCATGTTGTCATGTATGTATGACCTTAATGTAATACAGATATTTGAATTTGTATTGTATTTGAATTGTATTTGTGGTAATGGGCATTGTGGTGATAATGGTCGCCGCCTGCATGATTAGGAATATTAGCGGGGAGAATATAAAATATACATTGTTAGAATTTCACCTGATACATGAAGTGTCTGGAGAATGTTGACAAAATAACAAGCTTTTTTATAACGTATATTTAGGAGCCCAATAAACTTGATCATATTTGGATGCTGCCGTGTAATGAAGTTTTATTTTTTATCTTAGATAGTTTTGCATTATTGAATGTAATGACAGCTGTCGACAATGTCTGACTGATAAAGCGAACTAGGCCTATGTGTGTACTCTATTCTAGAGTTTCAATTGGAAATTTAAAGTTACATGATCTTAGTTTATATACATTTAATGCGAGATTAAAAGAAACGGTTGTTAAATAATGCTCAAGTTTTGTTTAAAAAATTATTGTAAAATCTTCCTTTTTGGGACGATTCCAATATTCATCCTGAGAAAATTAAAAGTTCCGTCCCTTCAATGATCTCGAAATACTCTAACTTCCGAACTTAACATCCTAATGAAATTTATTTTCAAAGAAAATTGAATTACCAGTGGAGTCGAAAATATGCTTTATATACTTAAGTCATTTGAAATTTAGATTGCTTTGTCACATCGAACGATATACAATTGAGGCATATAAGTCTTCACAATGAACTCCAATAAGCAATCATTATTTTGCGAATTATAATTTAGAGTTACTCTTTTATGGCTAATACTTGAGTGTGTATAAAAAAGAAAACCTTACTTTTTCATTTCACCAACTGTTCTATTTCGCTTTTAAACTTATAAGTGAAACGAGAAATGAGAAATAAATGGAAATAAAAAAGAATACAATGAGACATTTTCATTAACTTTGTTTTACGCAAAATATAAGTTTTGCTAATGCGATTAATAATCCTCTTAAAACTGTTAAGATATAGCGTTAATACACTATGTTATCAATTGTAATTTAGCGATAGTATCTGCTTATTATATCTAAAATAAAGTCAAGATGTTCGATGATTACATAATGTTTGCTCCATAGTTTGTAATACAGAGAGTTACTTCTTGTAAACGAATATTTTCAAAATGAAATCGTCAATTTCTGGGAAAGCTACCCTAATAGTGCGAGATTTCTTCACGTTAGGATGGTATGTGGTAACCCTAACTGTCAGATATGAAGATAAGATCATACTATTTCATTTCACAATTCACTTCAATTCATCATAGTTTTTCTGTGATCACGTGTTAAATTTAATATGATTATACACTGAAATCAACAAAGTTTCTGTTTCTTTATGCTTATTATCGGAGTTTTATTAGTATTTTAATTTATGATCCTTAATATCCCCTTTTTAAAAAGAGTGTTTTTGCGCCACTACCCATGGGACGCAAAATTATAGCTGATGAAGTAGCTCTCACTTTTCCATTACAAGTTCTTTGAGAAGAAGTTCTCAGTTGTATTTGTAAAGTGTATAATTTACTTATTTTAAGGACAAACATTTTATGAACATGAGTCAATGAAGTTGATGCAATTAGTGCATCTATGTTCCAAAAAATAACGAAAGCACTTATAAATTAATCAGGGCATGAATCAATTTGAAAGTTCGAACGTTTTAGCAGAACAAATGCGGATAATCATTGGAAAAAATACATAATGTCTTAGTTTTAGAGTTTGTTTCATGACCCATGGGTATTCAGTCCTCCCTCAAAGTCAGCGGCTAGTCTGATATTATTGAAGACAAGTCGATTCTATGTAAAGTAGGAATACCTTGCTAGGTCGTTGTTTGAGGCGTGGTTGGGCTAAAAGGAATCATCAGTTAATCTGCCAATTGTTGTGTAAATTTTTCGGAAAGTTCGTATTTGTATTACAAAGACAAACAGTTCAAAAATGTATTTGAGCGATGATTTAACATACTATGTTCGAGCAGTTGTTTTTCGTCTGTGATATGTTTGGTATAAAAGCAAACGTTCAAACATTTAGCTCCAAAATTCAAGAAAACGTTTGATAAAACAGAATTACCATTTTTCTAATAAACGGTAAGTTATTTAATTCCAAATTCATATATTTTTTAAACTTATGCAACCCCTCTTTAATATTTTATTTTTTGGCAATGTTTTCTGGTTTAAAGTGACGTGTTTAGTGTTGGCAAAGAGGAAGTAACAAAAATGGATATTAAAAGAAGTTATAAAAGATGATAATTTTACTCCTTATTTTTGCCGTGAAAATATCAAATTGATATATTAAATTTTGTTATTTTACTGATAAAACTCCATAATTAGTCAACAACCATGAAAGAAAATGATTTATTATAAGTACTTTTCCATTTTAATATTAAATTCTGTTTTAATGTAGAAGCAAACAATACGATCCCTTTGATGTATTGTTTTTTTTCGATCTGCATGATTTAAATTATGAAAACCCATCTTTAGGTTCAGAATAATGTTTATTTATACATCTAAGGGCATTTGAATTTTGCTACCTCTTGTAGTTTATGTTTTTTTCAAGATGTTCTCAGGATTGTCTTTAATGGGACAAAACTGCGCCCCTACAGGTTATATTCTTGTTACAATGTTTTATTTCAGACAATATCATCGCAGCGCCATTCGTTGTGCAAGGGCTTGTAGGAAGTCAACCCAGTGTTTGTCCTTCTTCTTCGCCGATGCTGATATGGACTGCCAATTACATGCAGACGTCCTTGACCCTGGAGGAACCTTTACTGGAGAAACGGAAATAGTCGACAAGACGTTGTATTATGTACTTAGGGTTTATGGTACGTTTGATACGGTGTTTTGCATTGATAATGCAATGTACTTTTTGGCAAGATTGGCAATGTTATTTATCATGTTTCTTTGAAAGGTATCGTCGTGAAAAAATGACATAATGAATATTTTGCAATGTTGTATATTGATCAATTCTCGGATCATCACAAATATTAAACTGTCAAAATATTAAGACAATATGAATATGTAGTATGCATATTTTGTTAAGAAAGTAAATCACACATATCTCTCAAAATACACTTTAAAGCTATATGTATAATATGTTCGATGTTGCGAGGCATCCACTTGCCAATGATGCTTGATGACGTCATAAAATAAGTGTAATTGACATTTTTAAAGTTTACATGTATATAATCTCAATTCTTACGGAAAGAAATACGCAAACAGCTGTTATAAAAACACAGGTTATTTTGTAAACTCAACCTTTTTGTCAAACATCTTAAGAATATCTGGAAAAAATACTTCGTCTGTTTGCGAATTTTTGGGACATTTTGTTCTTTATTGTTACATACTTTGAAATCATTTTTATTATCAAATGTTTACAAAATGGTAAAACACATTTTATATACAATTCAATTATGTTTGGCTCAAGTTTCAAAAATATTATTTAATACCGACATTTTTCCGAGTACCTTTTTTGTTTATTCAATGTTATGTTTGGTTCGATCACGTCACCATACGATCTTTGAGATCAAAGGTTTATTCATTTTCAAACAGTAATTATTGAGCTAAGGGTTTGTCCATGATGTAAGCTTTAATTTGATTCGTATCCATTTACGTTTATTTTAGCACCGTCCTCAACCACGACGACAAAAACACCAACAATCACGAACCAAACACCAACCACCATGACCCAAATACCAACAACCACTACCCAAACACCAACCACCACGACCCAAACACCAACCAACACCACCCAAACATCAACCACCACGACCCAAACACCAACCACCACCACCCAAAAACCAACCACCACGACCCAAACACCAACCACCACCACCCAAACACCAACCACCACGACACAAATACCGACGACCAACACCCAAGCACCGACGACGACGACAGCGTATCAGTTTCAGTTGCAGCATCTTTTCTGAATGGACTAAAGCCAGGCCATCTGATGGATACACATTTTATGTGCGGTAAGCCAGACCATACTTGATCAGTTGAAATCATGAGTGGTACCATTCACCGTTCCGAGGTGGTACCTAAATACCTTTCAATAGACAGCTTGTTACATTGTTGTTCCTTTGTAGTACGTGTTTGTTCTTTAATATGTCTTTCTTTGTGACCGTTTAATCTATGCGAACATGCTTGGGCTATGAATATATTAATTTTCTGCTTCTTCGGAACCATTATTAGCTACATGTATTTGAAAAAAAAGCCTTTGCTTAAATCAGTGCTAAGAGGCATACACAATTAAGAACGATAATACAACATGACATTGTATAATTTAATGCCATTTTACTCAAAGATAAATAATAAAACGTATCGCTAGTTTCCCATTTTAGAAGAACTTATGTCTTAATTTGTGTTTACTATAATTAAATATAAGTGTTATGAAACGGAAAACATGCATAAACACTAAGAAGGGATAAGCGTTTCTTTATTTTACCTCAAGGAGCTTGTTGGCGTTCACAATTAAACTAATTCTTGTATATACTTTTGATGGCAACATTTCCGGGCTGGGTCGAGGAAATGGGTGAAACAAAACGGCCAGCAAATGGATAAGCAAAAGGTTGGGGCAGGTTAAGGGAAATGGGTGGAACAAAAGAAAAAGGCAGTTGGATGGAACAATTGGGCGGGGCAATGTGGGATGGAATTAAAGTGCGGGCAAGATGAAGGAAAATGAATGGGAAGAGTGCAGACAGGTGGAAGGCAGAAATGCCCGTGTATGTTGATGGAACTTGGTGGAAGAAAAGGGCAGGGCAGGTTTGGCAAAGGGATGGAACAAAAGGGAAGGGCAGGGTAGAGAAATAAACAAAATAAATGGGCGGGGCAGGGTATGGGAAATTGATGTGACAAAGAGGCGGGTAGATGGATGAATGGAATAAAAAGGGAGTGGCAGAGTGGGGGTAAATGGAAGGAATAAAAGTACGGGCAAGATGAAATAAATAAATGGAAAAAATGAGCAGGTAGGATGGGCAAATGGATGTTGAGGTTAGTTGGGCAGGTTTGATTCTATATTTGATAAACTGACCTAGCGTTTTTATATTTGAATAGAAAATTTAAAAATTACTAATTTAAACGAGATTATGGCAATAAATTGAGAGGTAAATGTTGGATGAAATACCTGAAAATATGATGACGTTCAAACGTTTACATTATTGATTTATTCGGGATTGTTGGGATAAGAGTGAGGTTGTGCACACAAACTGGTTTAAACCCCCAGTAAATTTACATTTTACTGACCGTTCCAAATCGGTACCTAACAATCCTTGATAAACCTACCCAGTTTTGTATATATAGTATGAATGCACTGTGCTGTTTGTAGAGTTTTGTGCTGTTCTTCCATGTTTCTTGTTTGTGATGTTTTGTGTTTATGTTCTATGTCTTTGGCGTTTACCCAGTGCCATTAAACCGGGTTTATGTTTAAACTTTTTGCTGCTGAGCTTGTTTCTGTAGCTTTTCGCATAAATATTGGGAAATATATCGAACGGATTGGCTGTGCAGGGTGGGAGAAATGGATGAAAGATTCGTGGCAAATATGATCTTATATAACTACAGAATCGTCAACAACAACACCTTTACCAAGAACCATTCTGGCGTTCTATGCACGAATCAGGACATCAGTGAGCTGCCTAAAATCATCACTGTCGAGAAACTGAACTTCTACCGAACCGTTATTTTGCAGTGCCCAGGTATTTTTCATTGCTTTCACCAAACGTATCCGCCCTTGATAAACTCGACCACTACTGGGTTGTTCTAATCTAACAGCATTCCGGGAAAACCCTTATCCTTTCTCGCTGAAATATTAATCACTTTTATTGAAACCTGACTATAAACGCACCGTCATTTTGCAGAAATGTAAGTTAAGGCTTACTCCTCAAAATTGTACTTGAATGTTCCACAACTATCGCAACAAAATATTAATTGATTTATGTACCTTATTTTTTTTTTTACCTAAACGAAATTCCCGAAAACTGAGTAACTCTTTTTTGACGCCCGAGGACCTAATGTTTTGTAGAGCATAGATTACCGAACCATCATTTTGCATATATATTCACAGATGTTGTGCTCACTTTTCCAAAAAAAAAATATCAGGACTTGGGGAAATTTGCTACCACTTGACCGATTCCTTTCTTTACCCACGAATTGAGTTTTTGCTTGTTATATTATGGGTTAATAAATATTGTTATATTTTACCTGAACTAGTGATTTGTATTAGCAGAACTCCCTTAAATTGTCCGTTATCTGATGCTGTTCAATTAATCTACTTTTTGCATCAAAGTGATTCGACCAATCTTCCTGTCATTTCGATTTGGTTTGATAAGTTTTTTCTTGCATCATTGTGACCGATAGTGCCCCGTTTTCAATCGGTTGGTCTTTTTTCTGAAAGTTAAACTTATATGAGTTATTTATCCGTTTTTAACAACTAGTGAGTACTCATTAAGTGATCACTGAATGTGCCGAAGCGGTCTTGTAGACATTTACCAATACTGATATAATGACAGATGTGTAATGTGTGTTGTCTTTAATCTATTTAAGTAATTGTTTGGCACTGATCATCAAGCCTTTTTAACTCGATGTTGGATGATATTTAGACAACTTGACTCGCTCGTTCTTGTAGTTCCATTGTTTTATCACACATCATAGCACACTGATTTGACGCTTTTTTAACATTCTGGTAAATTATTTATAACGTTTCGTATTTTAGTTCAACTTAAAGTAACTACAGCAAAAAGTAATTGAAAGAGAGTTACGCTTGTCACAATCAACGCAACGGGCAAACGACCACTATGTTAAGGTTTATTTTGTACATTTGCTATCTTTACAGGTGTCTTAGGAAAGGACTACTGGGTTGACGGATCCAACACTGTCAATGGTATGTTATTTTGCAATAAATAAAATGTGTTGATATCTGAGAGCTGAAATCTACTAGCTGACATTAAAGGTGTGTGTGGGGGGGGGGGGCATCGGTTGGGGTGGGGGAGGGCGGGGTACTTATCTCCTCAAAGTATTCAAATAAATCCCCCTCTTGGAAGAAGTTATAGATTATGATCGCTTATAAAGCTTAAAAATCGTCTCAATACGCGTGGGAACTCACTGAATCCCTATAAATACAATATCATACACGCAGGGTGACGTTCATAAGCTTGCAACAAGGCTACTTGAGTGATAGGTGTTGGATTTACAGATTTAACCACAAGATCACATACGTTATACGTTTTCTTTTGTTTAACCAATTATGACGTAACATGAAAATTTATAGTTTGACTACTATGTGCATGCGTTTGGTGATGTCAAACTGTCTAGCCCTTATTATACGTCGGGTATCTGATATGCTATAATGCGCCCTAAGTCGTGTTGTCATTCCTCATTTTGGCAATGGACGCCTGATTACGAGAAGGATTCAATTTAGAAATTGAGAATGCCTTTGTCCGTCCAAAATTAAATTAAAACAAAGTAGACGCTGACAATACGATTTGTGTCTGGGAAATTATACCAAAACGTGTTTTTTGCATATTTTTGCGTTGTTAATTATAATAATTATACGTGTATGTGAACTACTTCAGGCGACTGGATCTGGCGGACGTCAGATGAAGTTGAAATTCCAATGAGCCAAGGCGAAGGTGGACTCTGGATGACCGGTCGTCCGGAAACACCCCTCAGTGCCTGTTTATGTGGTATACGAATGAGTATAGGTTTGACGACCGGCTGTGTGATGAATTGAACACCCATGCCATCTGCGAGAGGGAGAAAATACCATAATAAAATTGGCATCTTAAAGTTGTGGATCGGTTGAAGTGACAAGATAAACAAGACATTTGAAAATGAGCATTTTAATGTATTAAACGCTAAACAATATCATTCTGTGACACCAAAACAATCCTGAGTAATCATCGTTGTGATGTGAATTCCGGACAGAAATGTTTGAAAACAATTCGTTATCTCTTTAGGATTGATGACCACAAAACAATACTAATCCATATCAAATGAAAGTAGAAACGACTATCAGGCGTTTTGTCCTCTTAAATTTTATTGTTTAAATGTTGTTTAAACTAGCCGGTATTTATAATGTCATATGACCCTCAGTTGTGTGTAATATTTCTGAAACCTTGACCTATGATGAGATTTAATAAAACAAGAGAGCCATGATGACCCTTTATCGCTCACATGAGAAGTATTCATGGTCTTTATTAAATTGCTCTTCAAAGACAAGATATATTATTCGAACAATCTTTGTACAGGACCAGTAGACAATGTTACACACAAACTATCTAAGATTAAGACTTACATAATGGGTTGTGTTTTTTTCTCAAAAAGATTTAAAAAGCTTAATCTTTCGGTTGAAATGGCAAACCGGCGACATAAGGGGGAGTTTAATTTTGAAACAAGGGCATTTGTTTTTAAATATTGGGATGGGACAACTGTTTGTCATAGTCAAATGAAGAGAAATGTATAAGTGTTTTTAAAATGAAAGTATGTTGTTTTCAATAGGGTCAATATAAACAATGTTTTTTTATAAAAATTCTCCATTTTTATTTCTTTTTAATTTCATATCACTCAAGAGATAAAAAAATAAGGAAAGTGCCTTTAGTTAAGAAAATGACTTAAGAAGTTTTATGAATACAGCCCCTGGGCTGTAGGCCTTTTGTGTTGTTTTTTATACATCTCTATGTCAAACAGGGGACCCCCGGGGCTGGGCAAATTTTGAATAATTTTGGTAGAGGACAACTAATAGATAATGTCTTTTCACCAAATATCTAAGGGCACCACCCAAAGATCATCCCGGTGAAGTTTCACCTAAATTTGTCAGTCGGTGTAGGAGGAAATGTCGTTTAATGCTATTGTTGACGGTTGAACGACAGACGGGCGACCGACGGAAGGACGGACGTCGGATAGTTGGCGATGGGAAAAGCTTGCCCTGAGCTCTACTCGCTCATGTGAGCTAAAAACAAATGCCACTTGTCCCTTCCGCTTTATAAATCCACATGAACATTTTTTGTTTTGCTTTTAATATATTTGTTTTAGTGAAATGATTTATGAATGATGAAACATCAAACGCATGCTCATTATTCATAATACAGTTGCTGGGATGGTGCAGTAAGTCTCAAGGTTACTCCATGATTGTCATGAACTAAATACTCCATCGATTAGAGTGAAGATTCGACATAATTGCTTTGAAGAGTTTTAATATTTTAAATGTCACAAAAATGATCCTTTCTGCTTACATGCTTATGTTTGAACTATGTTGAAAATCGATAACAATCAGTCAAAAGCTGACAGTTAAAAGTAAAAGACGAACAAAACTTGTCTGCATTACTTTTACCTACCACTATAACGGGAACTAGGAATTTATTTCCAAACAATTGTCAACATTCATGGCATCATGTGGTAAAACAGTATTATACTGATAAGCTGTGAAATACGCTTGTCATAAAGAACGTAGATTAGTATTGACTTCAGCAGCGTTATCCTTTTTTCGTAGCTTTTATCCCTAGCACAAACTAGTCTATCGTTATGCTAAAATAAAAAAAATATATATAAATAACTATGAAGAATAATTATACAAGTATAGACTATTATGTATGTAAACAATGTAATGCTTAACTGTATGAATGTATTCCTGCAGAAATAATTATCATTAAAAAGTGTTTGATACGCTGATACCTGTGAAACACCCTCACGCAAAAGCTTGAAGACTGATGACGTAGCTGTCATTTCTACGCCGGCTCGTGGAGAAAATTTGTATAAGAGTTTGTTTTTTTAGTTTATTATGTACTTGTGTTTCAGTGCAAACATTTAATGAACATTCTTTAATATGGAGTTTCATTAATGCATCTTACACTTGTGTTACTGTTTGAACATTTGAAAGGTCGAACGATTGAACAAAACAAATATGTAGTAACCGAGTGTAGTTTACATTTTTCCGCTTAGCCACCGCTAGGTTTTACAAAAATTGATATAAAAATAACACACTTACAACGATAATCCTTTTTGAATCGAGCGGTATTTTACTTCACCTTATAACAAAATGCGACGTCACAAACCACGTGGTATGTCCACACTGTAGTAAGTTCACATTGAATCAAAAACATTTCCCGGTCATTATACATGGCAATTCAATCACTCCCTCACTGTCAGAGATTAATTGGATTTCGTTGAAGACAGGTCGTATTCCAGAAAAAGAGTGAGGACCACGCTACTTTGTTTACAAATTTTGAGGCGTGATGGGGTATAAAAATATCAGTTTATTGTTGTGTGAATCTTTCCAAGTTCGTATTACAAAGCCAAATAGTTTAAAAAGATATTTGCTATATGATACAAAATCGTTATGATTAAGCATTTCTTTTCTTTTTTATTTGTTTTGTACGAAAGCAAATATTTGAACATTCATTTTCAAGAGGACGTTTAAAAAACAGGTGTACCATTTTTCTAATAAAATTAATATGGTTAAATTGTTTATTGAAATAAATATCTTTATTTTAACATATGCAAACCTTTTTAGTACTATATAATTTTTATATAGTATAAATAATGTTTTTGCAACAATTTTCGGTCCAAAAGTGATGTATTTCGTGTTGATCAAGGGAAGGTAAGTATATTTAGTTTAAAAGTAGTTCTTTAGTTTCATGTTTTCACTGCTAAGTTTACAGTTATAATATCGCTTTTGTAATTCCACTGACAAAACTCCATCCCTCGTCGAAAAGCATGAAAGAAATAAGTGTTATCGGGGACCGTGTTGTACACTTTTACCGGAAGTTAATATCCGTTAAAGGTCACGAGCAGTGACAGGCAAGCATTTTGTTGAAAGCCTTTGTTTTATTTCTTTTATTTTGTTTAAGTGCCTGTCACTAAATTAACAAGTATCAAGTGTTTAAGTGCATAGAGGGTAAGTACCATGCGATGACAACGGCGAATTGATTCGTCAAAAGTACAAGGAGGTCATAGGCGACAACCAAGCCATTCGGCATAGCCGATAAACTAGACGAACAACAATTTCTTCTGTTGAGAAACGTTAATTGATTCTAGCAAAATAGCTAGGATTATTGAAGCATATTTCATTTCATTGGCCCTAGCTGAGTATTAAAGCATCTGATGTTAACAAGAACTATATAAGGTACGGATTATATTGATGTTTAATGCAATCAGACATCCTGCATGCAAATTAGGGAAGCTGGATTTGTCGGTCATAATAATAATTTTTCCCGTATCCGCTCCCCTTTTTTTATTAGTTTATTTGTTTGTCAACCATATGTCAAAATTTTCTTCTTATTCAAAGCTATTTAACAGGTTTAAAGATTTCCACATTCTCAGAATAAAAATATTTCAAAGTTCCTTGATCTGTTTAAAAATCACAAAGACATTTCTCACAATTCGTCCCTATAGGCAAATGGGTAATACAAATAACAGAAAAGAACTGAAAAATCATTTGTGACTTTAGCATTAACAGCTCATCGTCTCATTACACCATTCCAGAAACACATAAGACAAAATTAAAAGTAAACAATATTCACCGCCGGTGTCCTGCTAAAAGCCACTCAGAGCTACCAAACATTTGTAAAATAAAACACACAATACAGTCCAAAGAAAAGCATACTGAATTAATTTTTAACTTCCTGTTAAATATTGAACGACCGGATGCAAATGAAAGAATCAATCATTGACTGTTAGTTTAACAGTTTTACAAACACAGATTTGAATTGTTTCCCAAGTGTTTTCACACAATTCTTTTGTATATTTATTTCGTTCAACGTGTTTTTAATCATTGCATTTACTGTTACATGGATTTTAAGAGCTTCATAAATAAAATAATCAGGGAAGCGTTTGTTATACAAAGAATGCATCCGATCAAGTAATAGATTGAAAATGAGTATATATATATGCATTGTTATTGTTTACATATTCTTTTCACAACTATATGTAGTAAACAGTGGACCCGTTGTTCAACTGAGTCGAGCTGATGGAATAGTTTTTCATGGCAAAATTAATATCCCAAATCTGACAGTTCGGGTAGAAGATGTCAGTTTTGAAGGATGTGTGGATGAATGTACTGTTCGCCCCTCTTGCAAGGCTGTGAATTACCGCGGATCGTATAACCTGTGCGAACTACACTTAGACCCTAGTCCTGAAGTTGTATCTACGACAGGTAGAGGTGTACTGTACTGGATAAAAGAAACGCAAGAGGTATTAAGCTTTCTGGGGTTTTTAACTGAAATTTTATATCCGCTGTAGGTAACCTAAATATGAGAAAAGTAGCATAATCTACACAAACAATTTTAGCTGTTATTATGATGCGAGGTAATATTCAACAAATTTTAATAGAGCACCTTTTAAGATTTAGTGATCGATAACCACGCTGAATATAGGAGGGCGATTTCCAACGATAACACTAATGAAAAAAGCAAACATAGCGGAATTTACATTGTTTATTCTGTGCACGCATTTTTGATTATTTTAATGGGGACACAATATGGATTTATTTAAATATTGTCTTTTTATTTTTGATGCATCGATGTGTTTTATTTTTACATATATACAGCCACAACATGCAATGGAGTTAGAAACAATGTCTTGCTAAAACAAACAATAATCTGAAACGTTCTGGTGCACTTAGTTTCATTCAGGTTATGATGTTGAAAGGCAAACAACTGTTGACACTTAAAACATAATATATTGAAATTGGCAGGATACTGTAAAGTGCGGCACATTTTCCTGTACGCTTGGCCAAGTATGCAATTATCAGAAGACCAGATGTGAAGTTAGAGGTAAGGTTATCGATGTCATGTAAATGTACTTCAATTAAACATAGTTTGATATTTATACTTGGAGAAATGACTGAAAATTAAAATTGAAATAATCCAAATATAATTTACACTGTTACTATTTCACACACACAAACACACACACACACACACACACAAGCGCGCGCGCACACACGCACATACACACCCACCCACACACACACGCACACACACACACAAGCGCACGCACGCACGCACGCACGCACATACACACACACACCCACCCACACACACACACACACATTTTTGTTTGCCTGTACTGGCATTGTTATAATTTTAATCAGCTTATATTGTTTATCAAAAATTCTTATTAGTCTTAATTAAATAAAAAAAACATTATATTATTGTTCAAGGCGGCTGTAATCCAGCGAATTAAAAAAGCATCTAAGGTATGCTTCTGTCCAAATCCCATCGCTTTAACATTTAGTTGGTGCGCACATCGTTTCGGATTCAGTATTCAATGTAACAAAGTGATTAAGTTTTCTTGCACAAATTTTGTACTGTTTCGTCGAATAACTAAGACAAATACATTCTTATTCAGAATGTTCCCCCTTATCGATTTTGAATAGCACGGACATTATCGGTAACGTCAACGCAATCGGAAGCAAGGTAGAGATGCGGTGTAAAGCAGGATTTATTGCACAAGGACTATCAACCATCAACGTAACGTGTGGAACGGATGGAGTTTGGAGATCAGAACCATTAAATTGCATGGCAGGTATTACATAACGAATCATTTTTTCAGTTCAAAAGTATATCGTCATAAAAGTCCTTGTGCATGTAAATTAATCAATATTTTGTGTGGACTAAAGCACATACACAAACAGTTGATATCATCCATGTTGCAATCTGGAGAGGCCTGCGTAATTTCGTAAAGTATTTCCGATTGAGCCTTCAGACGATATTGACTTTCAGCAAACAAAAAAGTAAACCTATTATTCATTCTCCGACAGAAACGATGGAGAAATTTTGGTAGCAGAGTGAGATCGTACTGTTTTCACCCATAATTACTAAAAACTAAAAGCCAACATTTACTCGTGGCTGCCCACCTTGTGAATTATTGTTTCTTATGACAAAACTCGTTAAGTGAAAACTAATTCAGTTGCTAATAAAGCTGTTAGGTGTTTGAGTATTCAATATCATGTTTGTATCTTTGTTTCTAAACAAAATTCAACTGGTATTGTCTCTGTATTTCCCATTGTATTACGTGTGCTGTGATACTGGTATTGTCTCTGTATTTCCCATTGTATTACGTGTGCTGTGATACTGGTATTGTCTCTGTATTTCCCATTGTATTACGTGTGCTGTGATACTGGTATTGTCTCTGTATTTTCCATTGTATTACGTGTGCTGTGATACTGGGATTGGCACTGTAGTTTTCATTGCATTGAATGTATTTTGATACTGGGTTGTTCGTGAAGGTCCAAGTTCATATTAATATATATTTTATCTTTAGCTTGGCTTGTGTCTTCAATATTTGTTAATTTTGTTTGTTTTTCAGCACATCCCTCAACCACCACAGATGAAGCAACCATTACAACAAGTCATACATTGACGACGACAACCGAAGCACCAACCACAACAACACAAACACCAACCACGACGACTCAGGCATCTATACCAACACCACAAACAACAAATACAACAAAACAAAAACCGACGACGACAACCCAAGCACTAACTACAACAACACAAACATCGACAACAACAACCCAAGTACCAACTACAACAACACAAACACCGACGACGGCAATTAAACCACCAACTGCAACAACTCCTACACCGACGACGACAACCAATGCACAAACGATAACAAATCATACACCGACTACGACAACGCAAGCACAAGCTACAACAACACAAACACTATCTACAACAACACAAACACCGACCACGACGGCAACCCAAGCACCAACTTCAACAACCAAACGCCGGCGAGGACGAACCCATCACCGACAACCACGACACCGTTTCAGTTTGATTGCAACAGCATCTACTCTAAATGGACTGAAGCGATGCCCTTTGATGGACCCAAGTTTTATGTGTTGTAAGTCGAACAATGGTCGCTCAGTTAATTAAGACTCATGAGTGATTTAATTCAACGTTACAATATGATACCTCAATAGTTGTTAACAGACATATTATATCATTGTAACTTATTGTTGTTTCTTCTTTTTTACGAGCTTGTTAATCGTGGTGTCCTGGTTTGTAACCATTTAATCGTACATGTAAACACTTTGCTAATAAACTTCTGGGCAATTATGAGGTTAAGTTACCAGTTCGTCCTCAGTTGTGAATGTATCGTTTTGCCTTGGAATCATAAATTACTGCTTGAACATACATGTATAACCTTGCTTAGTACACTTATTATAAATTTATAACCATAACCAGTTTAATGCTTACCGAGACTGCTATAATTTGGTAAAATATAGACAACAAAAGGATGCCTCTTTTTTGACGGTTAAGACTTATTCATTGCGAACGACTATATCAACAGGCATAATAGCATTTAATAATTATTCTACTGGAATATAAGTAATAAAACGGCCTTTTTTTCCGAGTTATATAAATATTCTGACTTAAAGTTAATTGTGTTTATTATAGGTGACGTACGTTTGAAAAGGAAAACATGTGTTTCACAAGCATCGTTATTTAATGTTACTTAGGACTTGTATGCGTCCACCGCTGTGTTAATTCGTATATACGGGGCGGGATTGGATTGATAGCACAACAATTGGGAAGGGTGGAGGACATGTATAGAACAAAACAAGGCGAATTGGATCGGGGAAATATACGAAACAAAAGGATATATTGTGCAGAACAGTTGGAAATACAAGGGCGGGGCAGTTTTGGGAAATGGATTACTCAAAAGGGCGGGTTGGTTGGGTGGAATGGATAACAAAAAAGATGGGGCTTTGATGGGGAAAAAAGATGGTGCAAAAACGGGACAGACTTTGAGAAATTGATAACACAAACTCAAAATTTTAAAATATGATGGTATGTATTTTTATATCTACAGCATCAACGATAACAACACACTTTCCAATGACGCTGCTGACGATTTATGCTCAAGCCAGATCAGCGAGTTGCCTAAAATTCGCACCGTTGAGAAACTGGACTACTACCGCAACGTCATTCTGCAGTGCCCAGGTACGGGCTTTCTTTGTTCGCTTTTACTCACAGTTTGAAACCATTTAGGGCCATTTTTCTTTTAGCAGTGAGGGATAGACCTTTTCTCTATCCCCAAAAGCATTCATTTCCCTGCAGTTTTCGGCTGCTTTTATACGGGTTTATTAAACACAGTTATACGTGTTCCTTGCTTTTAATGGATAATTATATTTTACCCTATTTAAATGCTCGACAGTACATGGGTTATGATATTGTGTTAAGTTACCTTTTCTTAAAAGTTGTTCCCCAAATATTGTTCGATTCATTAACTTATTGCAGCGCAGTACCCCGATTTTGTTTCATAAACTACTTAGTGCAACGCAGTACCCCGATTTTGTTTCATAAACTTCTTATTGCAGCGCAGTACCCCGATTTTGTTTCATAAACTACTTATTGCAGCGCAGTACCCTGATTTTGTTTCATAAACTACGTATTGCAGCGCAGTTCCCCGATTTTGTTTCATAAACTACTTATTGCAGCGTAGTTCCCCGACTTTGTTCGACTACTTTACTTATTGCATTGTATTGCCCCGATTTGTTTCGACTAATTCACGTATTTGATCACAGTGCCCCTGATTTTATTCGTACAGTCTAGGTTGGAAAAACAATCTTGCACTTTTAACTACTTTTTCAGATTTAAACTGCCAGTGAGTAGGGCTTGTGCGTTACAGAACTTTTATTGTTCATTCACATATTAAAGCACATTGATTCAGCGCAATTTCAACGTCCTAGTGTATTCTTTATAAATGGTCATATTCAAGCTAAACGTAAAGATAACTGTCGAAGAAAGACTCTCAGTAGCCCCTTACTAAATTGCGATATTGCGCGAAATACCTCTACGTTATGTTCCTTTTGTACATGTGATATCTTTACAGGTGTCGTCGGAAAAACCTACTGGGTTGATGGATATAACACAGTCTATGGTATGTTTTATTTAAAACAGCTTCAAGCATAGTATTTCTACATTATGTTACACTGCAGTGAGTACATGAAGATGAATGAAAAAAAAGACTGTGTTTTTTAAGTATCCGGTTTAATTCAACATGTTTTTTTTCTTCCAAAAATCCGGATTTAAACATGTATTAAAGAATATTATTTTGCGTTTTAATTATTCGTTTATATTGATGGTTACTACTTCAGGAGATGGGATTTGGCGGACCTCAGACGGAGTAGAAATTCCTTTGAGCCAGGGAGAAGGTGGACTCTGGGTCACTAGTCGTCCAAATGATGGGGACACTAGTCTATGCCTGCGGGTGTGGCATGAGAATGAGTATAGGCTTGATGATTTTGATTGCAATCAATCGGGCGTTTATGCCATCTGCGAGCGGGAGACATTGCCCTAACGCTGCGATTTATATGACGGCATAAAAAGTGTCTGGGATTACATTAGAGGCCTTCCACCTATGTTTATGACGTCATAAACTTATGGTTTATATGGCGTCATGACGGGCCACAATAATATATTGTGGACGAAATAGTGACAAATAATATTTCTCAAATTTGAAAGTTAAAGAAACTAATGATTATAATCACGAAATACACTGTGAACTTATTGTATGGATATATATATATATATATGTGTGTGTTATCTGATGTAATAATAGTTTTGAAATAATTTCAACGTTTGTAACGGCAGAGTTTTCAACAAATGAGTTATGTGTGGCAACAACGAAATGAAAGCGTAAAGGGTCATTTGAATATACACAAAAACAATCAAAATAAAAGAACAAACCCCGTCATGAAAAATCATCAACAATCAAATAAATGTTGAAGGCATGTTTGTATTCATTCCGTTATCATTTACGATGACACAACTCAACACAGTCGTCACTTTATATAGCAATAGGAGTTACGCCATTTTTTAGCTGAACCCTCGATAACTAATGTCAAGGGGGTAGCCATGTGTATTTATTATTGTGCTGGGGGCATGTACCCTCGGACAATTTTGAAAACCATAGTGCAATCTTGTGCATTCTGGGAGTTCTTAGTTTATTTATTTAGTACTGGAAAATGGACGGTTTTAGGATCATGAATTATAGTACGCAAACTGCAACTTTGGGTGTTTTTTCCCAGAATCATGCGTAATGGCGGCTACGCGTCTGAATGTATCCATTCGTCTGAAGTGAAATGTATTCTTTTTGCCATACTTCTCTGTCCGTCGATCAATCGGTATGGCTGCCTGTTCGTCACGCGCATAAATCCAAAGTTATATAAGCCGGAGTGGTTACATGTTACAGGAATGTTAAGCAACATGTCAAATTGTGCTCATCTGCATACTTATTGTCCCTTGTTCTTTTACTAACCTCCAGCCCGTGCATTCTTTTGTAGAGCTAATCTCCAATAGAACATAGGCCAAAGTCACACATCTTTTCATGCTTTCCAAGATCAAATCTGTATTGCTTTGAAAGTTTCACGGATACGCTTATGATCTGCAGTATTCCTTACAAGATTTGAGACAACTGTTTATTGTTATTGTAGCTGTAATTGTTTTATCTAATCATAGGAATATATAATATGTTATCTTTTTATACTTAACAACGATACGTTAATAACGTTTTTTTATACTTTAACGAAGTTCTGAACAATCGGTCATGGTCTTAAAACAAATTAACATTAACTTGAAGATAGCTATCTATAATTCACGGCCCGACAATTAATTGTAATTATTTCCCTTTGAATAACTACCGTTAATAATACGTTTTCAAATACTTGTTTTAATTACTTGAAGACAAAGGGGGCTTTTAAAGTCTTATTGTTTCGTTGTTACTATTGCAATATTTTGAGTGTAGGCTGCTATTTATCTGAATTGTTATTGTGATTGAGTTGAAATGTCCACAAGTGACTTCAGGTCATGGTGCAATCATGTTGCGTAACGCTTGGTTGAATTCAATTTATTTTTTACCTTTTTGAAAGTAGTAATAAGGTTAAAGTTGTTTGCAAACCATTGGCATGAACGACTAAGAAATTACTCTGAGTACTTGTGTTCGAATAGGAATTTCTTTTGAAAAAACTTAATTGTCAAGTTGGTGTGTATTTTGCTGTTCTACAGACATTATTGATTATTTCTATTCGATATCGTTCAATGTATTTATTTACCATCTCCCTGAAAAGCCGCATCCGGTTAAAAATAAACATGTGGTGAACAACCTATGATGTGCATTTAAATGAAACACTTCTCCAATGAAGAAACTTTCCAACATACCTTTTTATAACATTGAATCAGGTAGATGTTACCAGTCGTTATCATTGTGTAGAAATATTAAAATGAAAAACTACAGAAACAAGCTCAGTAGCCGAAAGTTTAAGCATTAATCCCGTTTAATTGCAAAGGGTAAACGCCAAAAATATAAAACACAAACACAAGAATTCTCAAACCAGAAACATGGAACAACAGCACAAAACTCAACAAACAACACAGTACAAATTTACTATATGAAAATAGGTGTGTGAATCAAGGATAGTACCGCCTTGGAACGGTCAGTAAAATGTAAATTAACTGCGGGCTTAAACCAGTTTGTGTGTAAGTTAAAGTCTTAAAATTGAAAGAATTAAGAAATGTAAATAGTTAGTGGTGTTTGTGTCACTTTGTGTTCAAAATGCTTTCTTAAAGGTCGTTGTTACACTCGTAACATACACGTGCCCCATCTTTAATGTTGACATCTATCTTTACACGGTCGAGTCATGAATCGAACCAGCCGACAGCCACATTGCAATGATCGCTGTCTAATTTTCCTTCAGCAGTCTTATATGACTGGTTGTCATGCATTTTTGCATAAATTGGCTCGTTCTAAGACAAAAAAAAATAAAACAAAGTTGTCAAAACGTTCAAACTGTGGGAGTGCAGCTTTTAAAATGAAAGCGCTGAAAGCTCCTGGATATTCACTATATTACAAATCAACCGATCACTCGTTTGAAGGTCAAGCCGTTATCCCATGCATGTATTTCTTTCCGCATCCGACGTCAGCATATTTTTGAAACGTATATTTTTAAACCGACCCCTAGTTCACGTGCCCGCAAAGAACTAGGACAACTATATTTCCAGGTAGAAATGTCACCTGCTTTCATATTATATGTCGCAAAGGTCACTTCTTTTACCGTTATGAATTCTTGTTATACAGTATAAAATAGAAATTAAATAGAATAACTCATGAAGGATAAACGTTAAAATTGAATAGAGATAAATGGAAACGTTTAACATGACATAACAACATGATTTGCCTTAAAATAAATAAAACATTAGTACTGTAACATAGAAATAAAAATAAAAAATAGTATAAAATACATTGACAACCTTAGCATGCCCGTGAAATTAGATCAACTTAACAAAAGGATTGATGATGTCAAAGGCACATGTAACTGTCAGTCTGTTCATTTACAACATGATATATTTTTCGTACGTATTATTTTGTACCTCAAAAATAAAAACAGTTTTCAAACATTTGACGGTTCTGCTTTCATTGATTAGCTGCGATTACCTCATTTCAAATTCAAACAACATTTAAATAAAAATATAAAAAAAAACTTTTATATAAATAAGGATTACAGATATATTGATAGTTTTATAAGTAAGCCACAATTAAGACATCCCAAGTTTACATATCTGTTGGTTCAGTCAGTTTTTTTAGTTCAATTCCACCGATGTTAAATTAACGCTGCGACTACAGTTTGTCTAGTTGATGGAGGGTTCCGAATCGGCCGTTGTGTGAGGTTGTTTCTTCTCTTTCGTTGTATCTGCAATGCACGAACACATTTTAATACATTTATTTCATAAAAAGTGAATTTTAAACAAATGCCTTAGATGTTTTATGATTTGCCTGAACAGACAGTACATAAAAGGATTTTGTTTCAGGTACCCTAGTTGTATAGTTCTTCTAATGCACTCATATCAAATTCACAGATTATGTTAAGGGAGTGGACGACAGTCATTATTATCTAGATGCAATAATATTTGAATCGTTAATACGGTTTAGTTCCAACCGGCTATTGCACAAGTGAAATCGATAGATGAAAAACACTTAAAATAAACGTCATGCAAGTAACATCAGTGTTAACAAAAAAGTTCGACGACTTTCAAACTTATTATTTTCTGAACAGGTTCAACACATATGACTATGTTTCATTTATTCTTATGTTACTCAAGATACTTGTTATCACAAATGTGCTTATTCACCATCATCTGTGCCACTCCTCACCCACCATACGAGAAATACTACGGCCCCAATAACAATAAGACTTCCGACGCAAATCAGAACGATTCCCCATGGTGGTATTCCATCGGGGGAAGCGGAGTTACCCCCAACGTCTACGAACGATCCTCCCACTCCAACGACTTCAACTGCCGCGTCGCCTGCTTGAGAACTAAATAAAAGAAAATGTTAAGGAGGTCTCATCATCATCATCATCATCATCATCATCATCATTAATGGAAGGGTATTAAGGCAAACATTACACATTTCTTTCTGACTTGTCCATCTTGCTTTATTCGATACTTGAGCAACTTTAGAGATAGCTTTGCGAAGGTGGTACTTCAAATATACATCTTTCATTACATTGTGTTTTTTTTTAATTCGCGATATTTCATCGATTATTAGTTCAAAACAGAGCATGTAAGCAAACAATTTGCAACATGCCACAAAGAGACACGCAAACAGCTCGGTTTACTAACTGACGGGAGTCTTGATAATTTACGAGTAGTGCTGCTTTGTCAATCAATTATTCCCTTGATTAAAATTGCACCATTTGTGTATAGACTAGTACCCTTCCTTACCCTTCGTTAAATAAACAAAGTGCATGTTTGAAATAAAACATCCGATTTGTTGTCCAATGCTAGACACTTGAATGTTGATACATGGAGCGCATGTTTGGACCCCGCATTGCCACGAAAACTAATCGTCTTCAAGGAGGAATGTAAACAAGAGGTACGTATGACAATGCACTACCATTTTGCGTTTATGAACAAACAATCGCTGCAATACAGGAGGCGACCAGTATATAGAGAGCTATCTAATTTCTTATGCATTTATCAGCACATCTTTATAATAACGATTAATCTGGCATGGCATTGTATGACTTAAATAGATATATGGACGAACAATGTGACAATGCACGTATTGTCCGAGCTATCAAAATGCATGTTTTTAATTAGAACATTTAAGAACGTTTTTTGTCAAATCGCAATATATACATACGAGGTGTTTGTAATGTTTTGAAAATGTGTTTATATATGGAAAGGTTCTCACGCGAAGTTAGACACGCGATATATGCATTTATTGTAGAATGTTTGTGATGTATACTACAATGATGGATACTTTGACATCATTTCAGTATACCACATATGGGTTTGACAGCGCAGTTGGTTTAAAAACGACGTAATGTCAATCATATTTGCCCTAATCCCCACTTCACTGTGTGGGAATGGACACCGGATATAGCTCGAAAATGATAAGTAAACAGACAATTATGCAGTTGTTTTTCTTTACCAGAGGTAGGATCTTGCAGTATTAACGCATATCTACCATATCCACAAAATAAGCAAGTGTCTGAACTAATAGCTGAATGCTAAATTTGGCCTATGGTATTTTTTTAAAGTGTTTACGAATAAGCAGACCTCAAAAAATGTTTCCTCAAATCAATATGATCACGTTAAAACTTACAGAATTTAGACAAATATTGTTATTTTTAGGAAATATATCGAATAAATAAGAAATCTGAATCGAAGGATTTCACAAGCATCAGCTCAACTATTTTTATTGTAAGAAACAGCAATGTAACTTTTAAACTGTTAAAGATATGCCCTTAGAAATGTTCACAGTACTGTATTGGGGATAGCCTTATTATTAATCAGGGATAGTTTAAAAATTAATTATGTGTCCTGGTGATAACATGTAAAATGGGACAAAAATTGACAGAAACACTGTTAATATATAATATACTTTCAAATAATCTGCAAAAAGTGAGAGCACAAAATTGTAAGAAATTATTGAGCAAACTTTAGTTAACAATGAATTTGATCCATTCTCTCTTAGATGAACGTATATATGCAAGCTGCTTAAATATCAGGATTGGACACAATACATACTTTCTCACTGAAGTGAACGAGCAGAGACCATTATTCTGTTCTATGTATTAGCAACATCGACCCAAGCTTAGAAAAATTTGATCGCAATATCTCATTCCCTACTGATGACTTTCTGTTTGCAAAAACGTACCTACTTGATTGAAAAAGCAGTAATATATATATATATATGAATAGACCTTGACCTTTATTTGCTTAAACTATCCCCAGTACACTGCCAGGTCAGTAAAAGGTATGGATATCTCCATAATAACATAATATATCGTATTGATATCTTTCACATAAATATATAATATAATTACAATGAAATCTCTCGATTCAGTTTTTATTCTTATTTTCAATTTGCTGATTTATGTTTGAAATCGTACCACATAAATGAACATTTGTGAGCGATCATGCAACTTTCGGCGAGAATTGGGCTATTATACAAAAGAGGAGACACATTTCCATCTTATTCGTATATTGCACAGTATCAAGTTATTCAAAACTCTTCGATTTTGATAAATATATCACCATAAATTACAACAAATGATAGAAAAATTTCCATGTGTCAAAGTCAAACGCTTATCGATTTATCACTTGTTGAGCTATATCCGGTGTCCGTTCCTTCACAATGCACTTGTGCATATCTTCATCACTGTTGTTATAATGTGAGCAAAACATTGAAGCGATGACCATGACAACCATACCGTAATGGGGTAAATCACTTATATAGAATTGTCTGACAGGCCTTTTGGTATGGTAATTTGAATGAGGAATGTATTGCATGATATATCCTGGCACATATTAAAGAACCAGGATAGCTATAACCATGGTTACAATCTGTCGGTGCACTATGTTGCACGGTGCAAATTTTTACAAGACCGATACTGGTGAAGTTCAAAGTGCATTACACCTGCTTTATTCGGATATGCTCCATTCAATACTTTTTTTGTAAAAATGCTTTGTCTTATTCTAATATGGCAACTTAACTAACTTAAAATGTTAGACTTAGACCAAAACTACCAACTTAAATAACGTAAAATGTTAGACTTAGACCAAAACTGTAACTCAGAGAAACATGGAAATGGGTTTTATATAATTTAAGAAATAGAGAATGGATATGGGTTTCGTGAGTGATTTTGACTTTGTTTTACCTCATTGTAAAAGCTCTAAAACCAGTTTTTCAATAATATAAATAAATTTAGAGTCAGAAAACATTAGTGGAATTTTGATTTTAATGGGAAGCAGAATTCACAACATTCAAGACATTCAAAATATCCATGTCCTTCGAAACATTCACGACATTGACAACATTTGCAATATACAGAGCATCAATAAAACTCATAAAGGTTGTATTTGGCAAACCAAGCATACTTACGGAGGCCGTTTGGCGTCACATCTTGCAACCGGACCTTCACATAGAATAAAAAGAAATAAGAAGTATTAAAGTGGTAATGCAAGAGTCAGTTGAATTAACTGTTTAAATATGCATGTACATATTACTATCACAGTCATCGGGACTACACCCGTAAGCTAACTTTTCGAATAGCGATTTGTGACTGTCAGATAATTAAAAAACAAACAAATTCTATTTAAGGATACGAAACGAAAGCATAGGTAACAGTACGTCCGTCTGAAAACGTCCAAAGGAAATTTAATGTATGTATATAATGGGTACATCGTTGATGACTGATCTATGCCAAATAGTGCAAAATAGTGAACCGTTACTCGGGAAACATACCCTTTTAAGAGCATGGCGATACTATTAGAGAAGCAGCGTTTAAGCTCAGTTTGTTAGCTTGCTTTACGAGCCATCACTTGCTTTGATTGTAATAAAAATAGAGGCTTTAATACCACTTTTTGGCGGAAGCGGAAACTCTCAAAGGGGTTTCGAAAGTTTGGGTTGGGGAAGGAGAATTACAGAGGATAGAAGTTAAGAAAAAAATCATCGCCCAGTACAGCTATAGGAAAATCATTTACGCCTTTCGACTAAAACCGAATGCAACGTTATAAAATTTCAAGCGGTATGAAAACGGTCCAACAGACGTCCGCAAAGTAAAGCAGCGGTTGGACAGAGAAACTGTAAAGATCCGTGAGGCTATGCAGAAAAATTCATTTCTAGGTACTACTTTGGGAAAACGCCAATAGCAAAGGGGAGTTTGTCAAGCTCAACTAACAATAATTCATTCTTAAGTCTTGTACTACTATTCATCATGATTATCTCTTCCGAGTCTGACACTGTCAATGTCAACCAAACATATGTCTTAGTGAGCTACTAATCGTGTTTATTTCTGAAGTATTTACAAGAAAGAATTGTAGAATAGCTCGTGTTCACCACATGTGCATACATAACTATGATAACATAAAAAATATTTTAATTTTAATGGAATAATATAGTTACTATTTAACTGCTATGACCCATGTTTTGCTCTGCTTGTAATTGTGCGTGCTACAATTTATTAAGTCAATCCATTGAAAACTGTAGACGTTGTTTTGGTAGACATATGACGGATTGACGAACAGAGGGCCATACAGCCACAGTGCCTCCTAAATATTTCGTTTTGCAGGGAAAGAGTTATTGAGAATAACAACTGTCTTTGTCATTAGAACATAAGATATGCTTCTTTCATACAAATTATTATTAAACATTTTGATCTGATTACTTGATTATATTGATCGTGTCTTATTTTAGTATATGCGAGCGCATTTATTAAACAGTATTTGCTATTAATCTATTAAACATAAACATTGGCTAAATATGTAATATTTGACAAGAAGTAGTATTATGAATACTCTAAAATGTATTCAAAGAGACACAGTAGATATGTCTTCTACGAATTCTAAGTCAGGGAAGATCACATCTAATTTTAAATATCTTTTCATTATAATTATGAACAATGGTGATGGCAACAAAAATGCGACACTATAGGTTTAATCGTTTTGTAAGGATTTGGATGCTAAGAATAAATAAGCAGTGTCCACAAAACGAAAGGATCCCCCTTGTATACATTTGATCAACATAAAGGCTTTGTCTGTATTGTACGGTATGGGTGATTGTAGGAGCCGTTTTCGAATTTATTTAAAAATTAAATATCTGTACTTCCTCGTCTTAGAGACTTTTGGCTATCACAAAATCCCGGTCCGCCATATTCCGTACAATGATTTGTTTGCCTATTTCAGGATGTTTGAACGTGCAAAAAGTGGTTTTAACGGTCAAAACACAAATCGTACATATAGTAAAGGAATAAATATTGTTCAGGTTCATTAAACAACATTATATCAATCACTCTCGTTGGCACGATTTTTCAATGTAGTATTGTGGGGAAAGCCGGAGTACCCGGTGGAAACCCACTTGTCTGGCTTGGTGACCACAAACCAAACTCACCTGCGCCCAGACTGGGATTCGAACCCGGGTCGCCTAGGTGAGAAGCAAATGTGCTAACCTTGCAAACCGGACATAACTTGACCCTTTAACAATACCAAATATTGTTTTATTCTTAGATATTCGCATTTATCGGTTTATTAAAACCAGTATTAATTTATTTTTCACTGTTTCAGACACACCTGTAGCATCAAGTAAGTGATATTTCAAACCGAACTCATTCTTTGTCAAATAAAACCCTTTAATGAACATAAACCTGCATTGACTTTGAAAAGATAGGACGCATATTTAATTGTTTGTCAATTCGTTTCGTTTTACAAATCTGTTTAGAGGCTAATTATTAGAGCAAATGATGAAACAAAACATACAACATACACCTTAATATGTTCAGCTGCCAGTTTAGTTAATGGTTTGGTCAAAATCTTCTTAAATGTATATTGATTGGTCATTATTCATCCGATAATAACCACTAGCCAAACAAATCGTTTTAAAGCGACTGTCCGCAAATCGGGCAAATTAGCCATGAAAAAAAAAAAATTCATCTATGTGTTGATAAGCATTCCTGACTGACGAATCCAAAAAAAAATTGGTTCAAATCGACCTAGAAATGAGTTTTTCGTGTCATTTTCAATATCTCTTCTTAACAATCGGCCCCCGAGAGTTAACGGTTATATAAATAGAAAAAACAGTGGGATTCCAAAGTTCTTGCGCATGCGCAGGGCGATACTATTTCCCGGTCTCTCCTCGTAAAATCCGGTCTCATCCGGTCTCATAATTCCCGGTTCATAACTTATGGCCCCAGGCAACGGATTGTGTTGCTGATGTTTATAACACGATTTTGACAATCTTATTTGTTTTTATATGTAACAAAATGGTATAAAATATATAAACATTATGTCTTAATTTATGCAATTTGTTATAGGTATACACTATTTATGCAATTCGTGTTAAAGGTGTAGAGAAAGATGCGATGCAGTACAAATGCTCATGTTTTTTGCATAAAAGATTGAGGACGGCTAGAGTATGAAGTAACTTAGAATTGCACCTTTTAAATTATGTTATGTTATGTTATTGTTCTTCCTTTTATGTTTACCCCCCCCCCCCCCCCGACATAAAAATTTTTAAGCATAAATGATTACAATTGAAAAATTCCATGTTTGCATATCCGACTCATATCTGATTTACATGTAGTCAAGCATTGTTATTTTTTGTATTACTATTATCAATAGTATACTTATAACTGAATTTAATATGAAAAAAACACACACTCAATGTGTTTGTTATTCATTACATTAATTTCAGTACATGTGCATATTTCATGTTTTTATCTTTGCCTAAATTTATTTTATGTTTTATTGATATAAAATTTGAAATAAATAGTGACATAATTATCATCTATTATCTAATGTTTTAATCAACTGTATTCTTTTGTTATCCTATTACCCCCCGCGGTCATTAACACCTTTTTGATCACGCCCGATAGCTACTATAAAACAGAGACCGGAGGAGACCGGGACCGGATGAGACCGGGACCGGGAAATAGTATCGCCCCCAAGAGTAGTCGGAAAAACCGTAGACCTACTTTCTCTTTTGCCGTCTAAAAATAGCAACTTTCGGCAATTTTCAATTTGTTAAATCTAAGTTATTAAAGCGATTTTTTAAAAAATAATTGCGGTTCAGTCGGTCTGAAACAATGTGGAACTTATTAAAAACTTTTGAAATACGGTTACTTTTGCGGACTGTCGCTTTAATGAGTCAACCAGCCAGAAGATAAAATAAACTTATAAATGATATACAGTTGGCTGCAGGTTTATTTGGGCAAGAGTTTAAAAGGTTTAAGAGACTTCGCACATGTTTGCGTATACTAATAAAGCCATCTATGGCAAAATTATGGCTTATTGCAACATAGATTATTTGTACGATTATTCATATCTAAGTTTTATGAAAGATTATTATTGAAGCACGCGTTTAGATATTGCCAAAAACAAGTTATTAATATTGTGTATGCTATGTTTTAAAATTATAATTCCAACTTAATATATGTGTATATTGGTTGCTTCAAAGACTGTTCAGGACTTGATCGCCCCCTTAACGGTGACGTTACATACAGCAATAGAACAAACATTGGAAGTATAGCAGCGTTTGCCTGTGCGTTAGGGTACAAAGTGCAGGGGCCGAAACTAAGAAATTGCTCCATTAGCGGACAGTGGCTGCCCGAAAACGGTACAACTTGTGAACGTCGAGGTAATTGTTTTTGAACTATTTAATAAAGCATTGACAGTCTTTTATCTGACCTATTAAACCGAGACAATAGTAGAAGCCTACAATATGACACATACATTTACAATACAGTTTATTACCCAATGCCCTATATAAATGTAATTCACTATTTCGAATGTTTTACAAATAGTTATCAACATTACAATGTTTTGAACTGTTGACCGGTAAACACTATGAACTGTTACCAGCGCGTGTGGCTATACCATAGGTACGTCATGGGTTTTACCGACACTCTTAAAATAAACCGCAAATCGTTTAAACTCGTGAATTTCCGGTATTGGTTTTGTATTTTTAATTGGTTCAAGGAAAAGCGATCAATCGTCTATATGATCAAGATCATTACCAGATGTAAACAA
The DNA here is from genome assembly GCF_026914265.1 of Mya arenaria. NCBI lineage: Eukaryota > Metazoa > Mollusca > Bivalvia > Myida > Myidae > Mya > Mya arenaria. The sequence goes on along the minus strand of NC_069136.1, from coordinate 51,539,770 downwards.
ATCAATATCAGACGTAAACAAACAATGTCGCGATTTGAAGAAATGCACAAAAATATAAATAATCAGGTAATAAAACAGTTGTTGCACGGGCATATGTGTAACAGTCAAACTGTTGTCCCGAGTTGGAGGGAATGATATCCATACTGTTGCCCTCGGCATATCGGCCACGGGGCAACAGTTCAGATGTCATCCTCTCTACCTCGAGACCACAGTTTTGACTGTTACACAAATGTCCATGCAAAAATTGTATATTGTTATACGACAATAATAAAAATGCTTCCGCTTTATTTGCAAATGCCTCTATTCTTAGGATGCGGGCAGCCTGAATATCTCAATTACGGAAGCTTTGCTTTGTCTAATGGAACTTTATTTGGAGACAAAGTCGGCTACCTGTGCGACATTGGTTATACGCTTCAAGGCCCAGCTGTCAAAACGTGTACAGACAACGAGAAATGGGAACCAGTTCAGCCTAACCAATGTGAAATACAAGGTACAAACAGGAACGGACAGAAGTTATTTCTAATTTATTGAATGAAATTTGAAACACCCAAGGCTAATATATCTACTCTAATCAGATCTACTGTGGTCATGTAACCCCTGCCAAAGTCAACCAGACAATCAATAATATATCTGAAACAACTTGAATCTTTATTATATATTTAAGCGCTTGAATATCATATTAAATGTTCAGACAATATAAAGGACCTTGATCACATGACTTCGCCAAAATAAAGCATAAACAATAAAGTTCAAAAAAGTAATCTTATACTTACGTTAAGTATTCTTTCCATGATTCAAAACTTCAAATTCTAATAAAAATGGAATAACTGTATTTTTAATATTCATTTCAATTTTAGTCAAATTAACCTCATTTACGATTAAGTGCTGTTCTTTTAAATAACATGGTTCTTCCTGTGCAAAACGAAACACATTTACACTAAAGCTGCATATATTTAAACATATTTCGTAAAAAAATCATTTATTTTTGCAATCTGTCATAACAACATTATATTGTTTATCTTACTAAATGGTATAAACTTTTTATGGTCATGTTAATATTACTCATTGGTATACACCTTCCACGGTCATTCATATCTTACTCATTGGTATACACCTTCCATGGCCATGTATATCTTACTCATTGGTGTATGCTTTCCATGGCAATGTATATCTCACTCATCGGTATAAACCTTCAATGGTAATTTATATCTCACTCCTTGGTATGAACCTTCCATGGCCATGTATATGTGACTCATTGGTATAAACTTGGATATACTTATATGTCTGGCTCATTTTTTAAACCTTCCACAGTCATATATATCTTACTCATTGGTAAGAATCTTCCATTGTCATGTATATCTCGGTGTTTTTAGGAAAAATAGCACGTGGCAAGTATTTATTAAAAGTGCTATAGAATTAAATATGTTACATAATAATACTGTTTCACAAACTTTCAACTGAAGTCAATGATCTACATTTTTATACTTATATAATATGCGTCCTCAGATTCCTCTGCATTTGACAATAGACATAATATTTATTTGAATGTGTTTGATGGAATAAGTTAGCAATCAGGTTCACTGAATTGATATTTAAAACTAAACATGTGTCTATTTGTATATACAAGATAGCTCTCTTATTCGCTGTATACATACGCTTTATTTGCGGTCTGATTGACCTATATCGATATTAACAAAACTTAAGGTGGATTCTCTCTCTAGTATAAACCTTCCATTGTCATATATATCTCACTCCTTGGTATAAACATTCCATGACCATGTATTTTACTGATTAGAATAAACCTACCATGGTCATGTATATCTCACTCATTGGTATGTACCTTTCATGGCCATGTATACCTTTCTCATTGGTATAGACCTTCCATGGCCATGTATATCTGATTCATTGGTATATACCTTCTGAGGGCTAGTATATCTTACTCATTGGTATAACCCTTTAACGGGCATGTGTATCTTACTCATTGATATACACATTCCATTGTCATGTATATCTTATTCATTAGTATAAACCTTCCATGGTCGTTTATACCTCACTCACTGGTATATACCTTCTATAGGCTGGTATACCTTACTCATTGGTATAAACCTTTAATGGTCACGTGTATCTTACTCATTGGAATAAACCTTCCATTGTCATGTATATCTTACTCATTGGTATAAAATTTTCATGGTCATGTATATCTTACTCATTGGTATAAACCTTGCAGGGTCATGTATATTTCACTCATTGGTATAAGCTTTCCATTGTCGTGTATATCTCACTCATTGGTATAAAAATTCCATGGCCATGTATGTCTTACTCATTGGTATAAACCTTCCATGGTCATGTATATCTTACTCATTGGTATAAACCTTCCAACGTCATGTATATCTTACTCATTGATATAAATCATCCATGGTCATCTTAACTACATTTTAATACTTATATGATATGCGTCCTCAGATTCCTCTGCATTTCAAAGTAGACATAATCTTTATTTGAATGATTTTGATAGAATATCATAGTAATCAGATACACTGAATTAATATTTAAAACTAAACATCTGTCTATTTGTATATACATGATAGCTCTCTAATTCGCTGTATACAGCCGCTGTATTTGCGGTCTGATTGACCTCCATCGATATTTACAAAACTTAAGGTGGATTCTCTCCATATTGTTTTATTGTGTACAACCCCAAATTTGGCTAGCGTAAATATTATTTAAGATTAAACCTATAAAATGAGTTAAATTATTGTAGTGCAATCTGAGAAAGTATGTCATACGAATTGCCATTGATTGTTGATATATACAATGCTTGAAAAGCCTCGTCCCTTAATATGATTAATCCCCAAAAACAGACTAATGTAGTTCAATACAATGTCTTAGAAGTTAAAGTGGAGGATATGCGTCATTATAGAACCAAATATGGTTTGACCTTACTGAATGTATTAAATTCTTAACCCGATATGTCCATTATATAACATGTATTAGCAATTGCAAATTGCTCTTTTCCATCTGAAACAGACTGTGGAAGTCCTCCAGAAATTAGCAATGGAAACATGAAATTTAGTAATGGAACTGTTTTCGGGAGCAGTGTGACGTTTCAGTGTCAAAACGGGTACACGCTAGTTGGGACACAGGAAAAGAAGTGCTCGAGCCTTGGCATATGGCTACCGGAAAGGGAAACACAGTGCAACGTCTGCGGTATAATAGTTGTGTTGATAACCACCACACTACAGCTATCTACTTATTTTATTACTATAAAGAATTCGTACAGAGACAATGAAAACTACAGCGACAAGCCCTATTTTCAAACCTATTATCCCAGTTTCATAAACCCTGTCAAGAGGCAAGGGGTAAGGTCCAATTCAATCCTAAACGAGATATACACATCTAAAACAGACCACAAACGCATCGAAATAGCTATATCAATAAATGATGGTGCCACCGCCTTTAACCGCTTTGTGACTCCATTGTAATATGACTTTACGGGAGTTTTGAATTAGTTTACATGCTTTTAAACATACAAATAGCATGCATAAACACTCGCTGACATTTACCTGTTTGAATATTAAGTTTTTTTATTTGTGTTTTTATAGAGATTGATGACCTCTGCTCCGATATTAGATAGATTTATTTCGGCATAGGAAGCATATACATAGTTAACAACATAACATAGGATAAAATAATGAGCATTATTAAATACTATATCACATACGAGAAAACTATGACATACTGAATTAATATTTAAAACTAAACATCTGTCTATTTGTATATACATGATAGCTCTCTAATTCGCTGTATACAGCCGCTGTATTTGCGGTCTGATTGACCTCCATCGATATTTACAAAACTTAAGGTGGATTCTCTCCATATTGTTTTATTGTGTACAACCCCAAATTTGGCTAGCGTAAATATTATTTAAGATTAAACCTATAAAATGAGTTAAATTATTGTAGTGCAATCTGAGACGCTTCAGAGATTGATAATCTTCAATTACGGCTGATTGGTTATAACTTAACGTCGGATGAAAAACCGCTGTGTGACTACTATTTACAAGTTGGCTGGTATTCTATGCAGGATTACGTTGTTACGGAATCAGATATGAACTGTGGAACGGTACAACCATGGTGGAGATTAGGTTAATAATTTTAAACCATATAGTGATGGAGATGGTTTGTTTTAAAACCATTTTATTTAATTGTGAATGCAGTTATGGTAGTTTAATATGATCATGTTGGTTGTTTGTTGATTTATTGCTAAGTACTTACAGATTTATAAAGATATTTCTTTAAATTGTTGTACATTTAAGCTGTACGACGTTACACTATTCGCGTCTTGATTGTCAATTGTTCGTGTATTTCGATGCGATTATGCGATGAGACGTGTTACTGTATGTCTCTTGCTATCAGGTGAACTTCCATTAGATATTGGCACAATTGAGGTGTTAACAATGTGCAGAAGTACAGAGAACGGATCATGCGATGCCACAATGACAGCCCGAACGACTCGATGCAATGACGGAAACTACCTGTTCGAACTACAAGACACAAATGGGTGTCCAGAAGCCTATTGCTTGGGTATATGTTAATTTCAATATGCCATTCATACATTGAACGCCGGAGATATATATATATATTATGACTTTGTTGTATTGTGCATTCGTTCATTAAGCGCACAGCAGTAACGAATAATTTTATTCTGTTGCAGAAAAACGATCAACAACTGGAAAAAGTAAATACTTAACTTTTTTCATTATTTAATTTATGATACTCGTAAAACAAAAAATATTGTTTTTCTGTTACCTATTTATACCTGTAAATATAGTCCACAAACTTTTTCCTGTTAATTCACTTTTTATAGTGTTGCGTTTTTCATTTTTCCATGTTATTGTTAGTTACAGTAATGTGCCATGCATAGTAATGGTGTATTTGTCTATAATGGTGTACATGTTTTTCAGATTGCGACAATCTGAATGATCTGAGAGACGGGAAGATAGTTTATACCAATGGAACTATGTTTGAAAAGGTCGCATATTATAAATGTAACCCAGGTTATGAACCGGTTGGCACCCCTATAAGAACCTGTTCGGAGTTTGGTATTTGGCAACCACTTGAACAAGCGTTCTGTTTCCCGATAGGTCAGCTCAGTTTTGTGTTAGGATTTTAATCGAACCATTTCCCATCGATGTTTTTCGTTAGCAGTAATAGGTTTTCCAAAGTTAAACTAAACGTATAATACAATTTGGTAAAAAAAACATTTGAAATTTTGAGATTTTTTCTGTTTTATTTTATGTTAGAATGTGAAGAACTTAAACCACTTCACAACGGGTTTGTGAAACTTTCGAACGGGCGATCCTTCGGAAGCATTGCCACATCGATTTGTGAAAAGGGCTTTAAACTTTCAAATGCCGAATATAGGACTTGCTCTACAAATGGATCGTGGCAACCAGAACATGCTCCAGAATGTTTCCCTATAGGTATTTCTGGTTCAAATATATACATATATTGCAAATGCGTACTATGACATAACAGTTTTGCCATTTTCATATGAAAGAAATTTATTTTTCAAATTAAACGGCAAGACACATTCATGTTATATTATCAAATACTTCAGACTGTGGAAATGTAACATTCGTTGCCGGTGGCGTAGTGCACTATAATACGGGCACTTTGGTTGGAGACACCGTGTCATTTACCTGTGACACTGGTTATGATTGAATAGGCCCTTCAACAAAACAATGCGATTTCATCGGTTTATGGAAACCATTGGAAAAAGTCTCCTGCAGTCGTACACGTAATTTTGCTTCTTTTTTTCTTTTCTTTTTCTTTTTTGGAGGGAAGGACTTTAAAAAGGACATTGATTATTAATCAAGGACAAGTTTTCTTTTGCAATATTCTTTCTTAAGCAATAATAAAAGTTACATTTATCCAAACCTATGCTACGCGTTAATAGTGGGGGGTTTTCTTCATTCATGAACAATTTTTCATTTCAATAATTAAAACGCAAGTGCATATTCTTATATCATCTAAATGGCATGGTGTAAATGAAAAAAATCTCAATTTGTTTTCATACCTATACATCTGTTTATGAAATTAGTACAATATTACACTTTATGAAGCATTTATGTTATAAAAATGCCTCAAAAGTAATTAAATATAACCTAATACATTAAATATATACGTATCAAACATGTATTTTCCTGTCACTTGCATACAAAACGGTCCTTTCACAAGGTGCTATATAAATGGTAGTTTATAAGGATTGTTGGCCACGTGATCTTGATCAAAAGTCATTTGTTTATGTAGCGTTAAAAGCTGACTTATTTTCTATTCTGAAATGTCAGAGGAAAAGCACGAATAATGCTTCAAAATTCTATCAATATTCATCCCACAACCGACCTCAAAAATCCAACACCAGACAGTTAAATCACTCTGCATGATAATGACACTGGCCAGAAAATCTTCTTTTTCACTTATCCACCCGCAAATTCTAAACATGTGCAGCATTGAAAGGTTGTTAATCCCATTTCTGTGGTGAATGACACAAAATCAAACTTGCAACATAAATAAATTCTCCCTTTGCCGGTGCAGTTCTGAACATCTAACCCTTTATTATTTGATGTTACCATAAATCAAATCAATTGAACATGTGGCGATTGTTTTAAACACTTGATCTGTAACCATGACCTGTGTAGTTTGTGACTTTCCGAATAAATGTTACATGATTAGATACTGTTTGGTGACTGATCCACGTTTATGCACTTTGAATGTTTTGAATTGATAATAATGTATACAAATGCACATAGATCTACTTTGACTATAACCTTGTTGAATTAAATTGAATTAAATTGAACAGTTTTGAAAACTATTTTGGGCACATTTTAACTTGGGTAAAATAGTGTGCCAATGTCAACAGAGAAGAACAGCGGTCCCTCTTTCTTAAAGCAACAGGATAAATATGCACTAGGTTAATGCCGTGGAGAGACAATGTCAATCTGGTTCAGTTACGGAATTCATCCGCCTTGACAGATAACCTTTCTCCACCCCCGGCACTAAGCTAGTATTCTCAAATTATAAACCCCACTCATACTAAAACACAATATTAATTAAATAGCATTGGAAAAGACTGTTTAACCAGCGATACACTTTTTCCCCAGTCAGCAAGTTTTAACCATTGAGTATTGATTCATATGCACACAAATAAAATGTTGTTTTTTTTTTTGTTGTTTTTTTTTTGGGGGGGGGGGGTTAAAATAGCCAAACCCGTAGTATCAAAAGATAAGTTCACAAATTAAGTGTTGTGATGATATAGTACAGCTGTTTACAAACCCCTTCATGATGTACGGAGGGGGAAACGGTGTTGAATTAATTACAAATGAATTCATTTAAATCATATGTTAAAAATGTCATAGAGAGTTCTAATTCAACAAGATTTTTTTAAGAATTGAAAATATTGGATAACTGTATTTATTTTACAAATGTAATAAATGTATTTGATTTATAACGATGATATTTACGAAAGGCAAATTCACATAGATATTGTTCGAATTCCTTCTTCGTATTATATACTTGCTCATCGGACTTCATATTCCAGCTTAATTATATGTCTTTATTCATTTGATCTCTTTCCAGAATGCGCTCAGTTGCCAGTTTTGCCTAATGGAACTATCTCATTTTCAAACCAGGAATATTATGGAAGCATTGCAAGTTTCATGTGTGAAACAGGGTTTCTTCTTGTGGGAGTTGCTACACGAAAGTGTAATATAAAGGGACAATGGATACCAAACAACGTCTCCCAGTGTATTTCCAATTGTACGTAGATCTATTAGTTTTGACTTCTTATTTCGTATTTATTCCATACTAAGCAATCATAAATATACAATACAGGTCATGGCCATGTTTTTGCCCAGATGATTTTCATGTATAAATATATGATGAAAACTGAACTCTTTGAAATGACCATTTACAGCGAGAAGGTAAGGCCCCTACTCTCAATATCTTATTATGATACAAATTATAATGTATACTTATTTTGAGAATGAATTCAGTTGCCGAACAAACACAGTAACATCCACTGATATGAGAGTGAATTGTAGAAAATTGCAATTATTAAAAAGAAAACGTGCTTCCGACTGACTTTTTCTCCCACCTCAGATAAGTAGATCCATTAATTTAACTATGCTAGAAATTCTTATCTTGCCCACGGGCGAAGATAAAATGCCCGTATGGAACTTCTTTTAATGGTCACCACATTGTAATTACCTCCCTTGTTGAAGACTGTCGTCTGTAGCGCATCATGGAAACCTTGTCCGATGGCAATATTTAGAACGCTAGTTAATTATTTCTCGCTTCAAATGTCACCAGAAAACAGTTTTCACGCACCTATTAAGAAATAATGCTTCACTCTTCTTAGAACTATATAAAGACCGATCAGACCATTTACATACTCTGAATCACTGCGCGAATATCCATGACAACCACGAATCATTGCATATACGTACGCAATTATTTTCAATACGCACCAAAGAGTTCCGGCGAAAAAATACATTTTTACTTAATTTTGTTTAACTGAGGTGGGAGAAAAAGCATCTACCATAGGCGCTCGTGTAAGATAGGTTCATCCCGACCCACGCGCAGGGTGTTTTGCGGTAACTCGGTAAACCTCGTTTCCGCAAAACACCCTACGATTGGGTGGGAATGAACCTATCCTACACTCTCGGCCATGGAAGATACTTATAATCTTTATCTGTTGTCGATACAACTGAATTTGTTGCTCTGCGTTAACGTTTTGTTAGAAGCGAACGCTCCTATTTTTCATAGAAAAATCGTAGAAATACCCGATAACACTTTCTAATGAAGTCATGCTACATATAGCAACTCAAAAGCCTGCTTGTCATGAATATGACAACTTTCGGAAGACTGAAACAGGTATGTAAATTAGATCTAATTTTCGTGGATGCTTTCCTTACACTTGCATTAAGAATGAATGGTTAATATTGTTGTATCTTTATTCGGACGTTCGTCCAAATTGTTTGTAACGAATATATGTTGAACAATCATTAGATTATTGCGGCCTGAAGATGGAATTGAATTTCTGTTTCGCTTACCTTTCAAAGGCTTTAGCCCCCAAAAATATTTAAAAAAGTTTGATGCGTGTGTAGTATGTCTGTATTTAATCAATATCACTGCGATATCATTAAGTATAGTAGAAGTAGTAGTAGAATGTGTTATCAACTCAATAAATTATGCACATTATATGCATGTCGTAAAGTGTATATCATTGATTTTTATACAAGTTTGTCTTATTGATTTTCAGATTCATATGCGTCCCACCCTGGTATTGCATCTGTTCATCCACAAATTGCCTTTGAAGTGGAAAGTATTAAAGGAAGTCAGATGTTCAACTGTTTCTGTGATTTTATGCCAGCTGGACCAAACTACTACTATATTGTTACATGGTTCGTAACAAAAGAATCCCTTTTGACTAAATCAATTCACACGTCAGAGCCAATGCAAAATGCCTCTCAGTCTGATTTTCGATCTCATTCTCGACTCACGGAATATATGCTTGTCGCTGACAACGAGTGGAAACTTGGAACATCAGTGAGTTTTTTAACCGATAAATCATATTGGTATTGAGTATAACGTTTTTATAAACTGTTTAAATTAGAGTCGTTCAAATGATAAATGGTTTCTGCTTGTTTGAACATAGTATAATCACGTTCTGCAGATTGCTTGTTCAGTCACGGCGCGATTTACCCAATCAGGTCAAGATAGCCTGCCTGCAATTAGTCCTGAACGATGGACGGGAATCGAAGTAAGTTGCAGGGTGCTTATAACGTGTTTATAACTGAAGGGCGTGTCCATTTGAAATATACATCTTGATAAGCCCAGGTTTTGTCAATTTTCTTTATTAAACAAAGGTATATACTCTGTAACATTGTTGACCAGTGTGAACTATCAGTAATGATTTCAATTATGCTATCAATTTAATGTTATACGACTGTAAATGAAAAACTAAAATCCCCCACCATAGTCTAGTACTTTCGAAAATGTAGGGTTTACCCATTGAGAAATCATATATAAAGGTAATTATTTTTACCTGACTTTTTTATTTTTAGTCATATACATTTATTATTCTTGAAAGACCGATGTCAAACCTCGTTGATGTCTTTTTATTCGTATTTATATAAGATGTTCTGCAACTTTGTTTAAAGCAAATTTAACGTGATAGGCAAATTCTCACTTTGTCCCGTGTTTGTCTACATTAAAACGGCTGCCATCTTGTATTTCTTGATAAGTTCACTTCGGTCGACCGATGTCGAAGCTTAAAAATATCACTGGATCTAAAGTATAGTGAAATATTAATATTCTTGAAACATAAACAGTGATTTCATTATGACCTTTTGTTTTAGGTATTAGACAAAACAATATTACTTAGAGACTTGGAATATGTTGATGTTACTGTTCGGCTTATGATCCCGTTCACTTGCAACAATGAGGAACATGATTGTGATCTTCCACTTAAAATATTGATATCCGGGAATACCGACTCTTGCCAAATGCCAAATGTTGTGCAATTGAAGACTGAAAAGCTCGGATGCCGGTTGAATTTGAAAAACAGCGACATTAACAAACCACGGCGATTGAGATTTGCATTGCACCTTGGCAATAGCATTTATCCAATGCAACAAAATGCCATCATAAATTTTTACGTTGACTCTGCGGTATCCCAAATGCTTTTTAGAAACTACACTCTGGATCCTGTTCGGGTGCGTATACTTTATACAATAGATGACATACACCTGGATCATAAAAAACAAGAGTATAAGTATCTTCCACGGCCGCTCCTACAAGATAGGTTCATCCCAACCGAGTTACCGAGATTCAACAGAATACCTTGTTCAAGGGCTGGGATGATCCTACTTTACACGAGCGGCAATGTTCGTATCGATATGCGATAATTCATGGTTGTCATGGATATGCGCGCAGACTAGTATTTCACACCTATATCTATCCTTATTTCGAACTCGGTCATCTCATCATTTTTCAAACCATACGCCGAATGCACTATAGCATCGGCTTCAGGTGACAATGGAGCACAATTGGCGCTTGTTAAAGAATCAAATTGAACATGCGTATGTTACAAACATCGATGTCACAAAATAAGCGATCGATTTGGGTGATGTAGTGATGTATATAATTGCTGGTTAACACAACCTGAATATCGTTTGAAAATGTCACATCAGATTCGATCTCTGCATTGCTCACTCGACCCGATACCGAACAATCTGGAGAGTGGCCCGGTAAACAAACCGGGAAGATACGATTTGCATACATGTGCTGTCATTTTGTTTCAAATGTTTAAAGTTACTTTAATCAAGAAGTATAATTAGTAATTATTTGTCATTTACTAAACAATAATTTAACAAACATGTATACGAAAGATCCCTCAAACCAAATGTATCGCATTGGTAACGTGTAACCGACATTGCAATCTTCACGACTTAATGTTTTACGTTATCTATAATGCTGTCATTTTCTGAAAATTGTTAGTACGAAATATCGCTATTCCGAAATAAATGTTTGAGTCCCTACGATTTTGGATTTAAGGTGATCAACTGTATTCATAAAATATGTGTTAGCTGTACATCACGAGTGTTAGTAGAACTGTAACACATTTAAACGTGAAATCACCCGGAAAACATACCTTCAGAGGAGTAAATGTTCCTCTGTATTTACATGAGTTTTTAGGGGCTCGACCATATCGTCACCCTAGTGCAATAAATCAATAATTGCATATACCCCTTCGTGTGTGTCTGATTATTAAGTATTGTTATTACACACTGCATAAAGCGGTCTACACAATTTGGTGTTTTTTCAGGTTATTTTATCATCAGACTCCTCTATTCTGCAACAGAAGCAGTGTTACTCAAACAATGACCCACACATGAAAACGTTTGACGGGATGTAAGTAAAGTTAATTCAAATTCGTAACAAATACGCTTTTAACGTTAAAATGGATGACATAAAAACAATGACGCAAAATGAATAAAGAAATAAATGTTTTTTATGCTATAAAGTATTGTAATTTCATCAAATTCGCCTAACATGAAATATATATATAAAATATTGTCTGCACCTGTTTATAAAAACCGATCGTTTTGTGCACATCAATATAATGTTGTTGTTTTTTCTGTTGTAAGAATGTGAAAGTTTAAACCGAACAAAGTTAAATACATCAAACAATATCCGACAAATTGCAGAACGTACGAAAACCAGAACGAAGACCGATTTTTGTTATACAAGAATCAGGCTTTCCAACAACAAGTATGTATAGGTATATTCGTCTCATAACAAAACAGACAACCTTCTTGTTTATAGTCCCTACCTTACTTTCATTTGATACCATTTCTAAAAAAGTGTCTGACCGTTTCTTTTTTGATTGTACATGTCTTATTCCGTTAAACTGTTCATTTGAACTTATCAAGCAGAACGATACACGACCGGTATGTGCATTGTATTTCTAAATGATAAAATATTGAGTTCATTTAGTACTAAGGTAACATTAAGAGTCTCATAAAGCAGATCATTTTTAAACAAACAACAACAGATCTAGTGTCTGATACTATAGAAACTAAGGGTATAAAGAACGAAGTACTTGAATAAAAGTTTGAAAACTACATTGAACAAAGTTTGCTTGCTACAAAATTCAGATGTAACTATTTAAATCTGATATTTCATAGCCTGAAGACTTATTAAAACATTGTACACAGTTTGAATTTGTTCATAAACTTGGGAAGAAATTTATAAGGGAGGGGCGAAATCAGCATTAATAACATAACATAATAACAACAATTATTTGGATGTTGCCTACAGATTCAAATTCAAACAACTCACTGCCTTGGAAGTGACGTGCCCGTGTTTTGTAACTGCGGCGTTATGATAAGTTCTGGGCGGGACATTTTCGTCGTTAACAATTGCGGAGGAAATGGAATCTGGGACGTTAGATTCCGGTCGTGTGTGGATGGTGTTCTTTACAACCGTGTAAACAAGTTATCTATATTCCATTTCCAGGTAAAATATAAAACAAATCATTGATTTATCAAACACCCGGTACCATAGAGAAAAAACACATACACAATGGAACAGTAACTGAGTTGATGAATTGAGTTTTACATGTGTAATGAGGCTACTGCACAGTAAAAAACTAACTTTATTTATTATATCGGTGCAGGTTACTTTTCCGTCGGGCACAATAGTGGACCTCTCATTACAAGAGAAGTTTGTTAACGTCGCAGTGTTTCCTTCATTGGCTGATCTCAACAATACTGAAGGATTATGTGGCCGGTTTGACGGTGACACGGTTAATGATCGTAACAAGCGGCCAGGATCTGTTGAAAATGACCCGGCGCTTAGTTGGAGGTAAGTGATATGAACATAAAGTTTGATTCTGTTATACGAATACGAATATGTAGCAATACTAGCAATTTTAATTTTACTGCAGACTCCTTGAGCATGAAGACCTGTTTGGTGAAAAGTATATTCTTGAACATGTTAACGAATCAATGAAACGGTGTTCATGCAATACGGAAGAGCCCGGTTTGAATTCTTGCACGCATGGTTCTGTGAAACTTTGCCAGTTTGAGCCATCATTTACTCAAAGTTGCAATTTTGCAATACGAAAAAGAAGATCGGTTTTGAACCATCAAATTGGCGATTACCATGGTTCATTGGGCGTTGGTTCTGTGAAACGAAACACAGGGAGTGGGCCATTAGCGAGACGTTTAGAAAAGGTTTGTTATACAATTTTTAAATACGCAAGTTCTAAATAATTTTCTTGTAGACAATAATTGGTATGCGTGCAATCGTTTAAAATAAAAAAAAAACGACATGGACACTTAGTTAATGTATAATTGCACCGTAGGAGAAATTTACGCAACAAACAAGAAACGATGCAAAACTACTTATCGTGTCTATATCTTTACGCAGTCTAGATATGAAATTACATTTGACCTTTTGACATACATAAGCTGTTTTGCTGGAATATTTATGTTGTTCTGCGTGCCATTTATTATGTTCGATGTGCCTAATTTCAGAGAAGCAGCCTACAAATTGTTAATTACGATCACGTCAGAGCAAGAGATCAGTGTTTGAAAGTGATTAACACGACCGCTTTTAGATTGTGTAAACAAGTTCCTGGAATGAACGTCGAAACCTTTATTGGCGATTGTGTATTAGATGTTGTGGTAAAGAAACATTTGAATTTACGGCTGTTTCGTATATCTATCAATTTGAAGGTTAAATACTGTCTTGTTCAAGTGATAACTTTTTTACCATTTACATAATTTTATTTCGTTTCAGAATACTAATAATGTTGAATGGGCCTTGATTCATCTCGAGTTAATAAAACAGAAATGCTTGTTTGACGTAAAGGTAAAACAACTTCCTCCGCAGTCCGCACTGGAGAACCTTACCATCGTACTGAATGATACGTTCATCGATTACACAGATAATCAGACATTGGCTGTTCATGAAGCATTCACCGAGGAATTTCTCAAAGAAATAATGGATGCAAGTTGTCCCTTGGAGTGTAATCAAAGAGGAATTTGCAATGAAGGTTAATATTTACTCCGTTATAAGTATGTTTTCAACCTGCAGAGAAATAACAATTACTTCGAATTAGAACTATATTCTTAGAAAATTTCGATTTTTTTATATTATATTAAATTGTCTAGGTAATACATCTTTAAAGGGTCTTACTCATGTTCTACAGGGTCTGACATCGAATATTCAAATTGAGTATAAAATGATAACAAAATGTTTGTTTCAAAGGTAAAATATTACAAAAAAAACAATTAGAGCTTTACGGTTAATAATTATTGAAAATTGTGACTCTATTATATTATAAATATGCTCTATTTCGCCGAACACTTTCGGAACTTGAATGCTTTTAGGCTTTGATAAACATAACACTTTTATAAGTAATAAGTTATAATCTCTTTGATGTAAGTTTATAAAAGTAAGATTTTTTTTTATTTCTTCAGCATTTGAATTTCCATTACCAAATATAATGTGAACCAGACCTGTTGACGACATCGAGATAAAATCTACGAAAACAGTCACACAAAATCATTATAAATAGTCATGAATTTCTTTTCAGGTAAATGTGTTTGTGAAACTGGATTTACGGGTTTAGACTGTTCAACAATTACTTCCCTACCTCCGGATATTCTTGGTCTTCCGGATGATGGCCTGTGTGATGTGAGAAGAAGACGGTGTGAAAGAACGTCCGTGTTTGGCAATAACCTTGCTGATGGTATAAACTTCACATGCAGATTTAAGACCGTCAAAGTAAGTAAGCATTGTTGTTTACGACAAGACCAAAATGTTGACAGGTCCAGATGGTTATACATCTAGCTTATAAAGCGACAGTCGTTGGTTGAAGCCCCATATCAGGCGAAGTTTTCCTTGATTGTTCACCGTTACAAAAATGAAACCCAATTTAAATTTAAATGCACTTTTACATGGATTGGGCCAAAAAGAAAGAACTTTGAAGGGAATTCCACTGCTTATTTTGACAATATACATACGAAAGCCGATTTCGTGAGACTTTATCTAGAATAACATGAACTTGTCAGTATTTTAGACGTAGTGACTTTTTAAACGTTATTTTCAGTAATTTGTTTTGTTCCAGTTTTATTTATTTTGAAATTTAAAGGAAAGTACACTGATTAAAAGTTAATCTTTAAAATTCAAACTATGATTTTGAAAACAAACCATATTTTCTCCAAATTCAAAAATTGATATAATGTTCGGCCATCTTTTTTCGATTGTACGAGACTATATAACGAACTTAAGTGGAATTCGAAAAAAGAGCGTTAATTCAGTAGCATCCAACTGAAATATAATTCACTGCTTACAGTTCAGGAACACAGGTACCATAATATCGACAGAAAGTGTCTTCTTAACTAAGGCAAAGCTAAACACTTTTATGGAAGCCGAGTGTGGTGTAGATTCACGTTCCCTGCGGAAGAGAGAAGTTGAAAACGCAGACGAAGAACAAGAAGACATTCCTGCTCATGGTGTTCAAATATCATTAAGCAACGACGGACAGAGTTTCAGTGAGGACACTATGTTCATAACCTACGATTCGCGCTGCGTCGACTGTACTTTTCAAAATGGAGAAATCATGTGTTTGCCTAAGGTTTGTCATATCAGACATGATTCATCAAATATAACATGGAGTTTTGACTACCGGGCTTGTCCCTGTAACTGTCACTGTATTATGATAAGATTAAAATGTAGTTTGTTAACAATTAAAATTGTTCAAGGTGACCCAAACACTTATTCATACAGATGTGGATGCATGTGTGGTATGTCTATAGTGTTATGTGTGCGCGTTCTTGGGTGCGTTCGTGCGTGCATGTGTACGTGCGTTTGTGCATGCGTATTAAGTCTCATGTGTCTTTAACATGATCTTTGTTCTTGATGTTGTTTTGCAAAAGGGCATATTCCTGTGGTTTCCCTTGAATTAGCATTGTTTGGAATCGCATGCAACATTTTATAAAAAATAGGCATATTATCAAGTAATGCGACATGACATTTATTTTCAGCTTGGTTATTGTGTGCTGAACGGTAACTGTTATACA
This sequence comes from Mya arenaria, assembly GCF_026914265.1. Lineage (NCBI taxonomy): Eukaryota > Metazoa > Mollusca > Bivalvia > Myida > Myidae > Mya > Mya arenaria. The sequence continues at coordinate 51,523,113 of NC_069136.1, read as the reverse complement.
GATAGTGACATCATTAACTGTAGAAAATGTATTATTTATGAAGATGGAACATTTGCCTGGAAAACTACAGAAGGTAATTAAAACAAACTATAATGAGATGAGATACACGTCATATATATTGTACAATAGGTTATGTTCATATTAATAAATAAAGAAATATGATTGACGAATGAACAAGGTATTTATCCTTCATTGAAAAAATATTCTATCTATCAAGACATATTGACTTTATTTGATTGCACAAACTTGTTTGCACACGGATACAGAAACAGAAATTTACATTTTCCAACCTCTAAACCTCGATCCAATTTGCTGACGTCATTACATTTACGAAGGTACAAACATCTGTATATAGCGTTCTGAATGATGTGTATACCTACCGAAAGTGTATTCAGTTGTATCGTTAGGCGGTATTTTGATTTCTCTTGGGGTTTCTTCTATCTAATTGTGTCACCGTATTACTCTTATTTATGTAATTATTCAGTAGCATATTTTCTTGCTACTGTGTTTAGTACGCGAAAGCGTGATATTTACACTTAAATATTGAATCTCAAAGTGACATCAAATTAAGATTGTATTGCACGTCAAAGAGATCACGTCGGGTTCGATCTCTTTATGCAAACGCAGTGCAATTAGACATTGTGTCACACGGCATGTGTAACGTTTCGTTCAAAGATTCACAAAATATTGCTTGTGTTTCATGTTTTACATGGTCGTGTTTACTTGGTTGTATATATTTTTCTTTCATTGTATGGTGGTATTCACCCTAATTCAGGTACAAGTTCAAGACATGACACATCCTTTGGTAGTTCATATGATGAAACGTCATATAATCTATCAAATTTTCTGTGTAGTCCCCACTACCTTCCCCTTGTGCACTATAATATTCAAATTATTCTACCGAAACTTGAGAAATTGACTACTTAACTAACTTCCTTCGGTAGTTTTACCTTTTTATGGTGGTGGTGTCGCTTATAACAAAAATGGTATCAATTTTAAAAGACTTAACGATTCGAAGTTAAATGAGTTCGAGTATACTTATTTGGCTGTTCTTTCATCCTCTAAGCTCTGGTAATATTTACAGGAACCTCATTAAAGACTCTATAGGTACGTCGAGAGAAAGCGGCATTGGTGATGTTAGCATTACAGTTGATTACAATCAGAACACTTAAGTTGATAATTCAGCGCGAAAAATCAACTCATAATCGCGACAATTTGCTTAAGAAAAATAAATCTCAGATACACTTAACAGGAACTTCTCAAAAATATCGTCACGTCAAGTAGCGTCAACAACAAGGTTTTTCATGCTTTTCGGTAGTTTGTTGAAAATTAAAGATCGAACATATCCAGAAAAACTCGTCATTTGAAAATAGTGTATTGAATCAGATTCGCACTCTTCTTCGCATTAAGCTAGTTTCACCTTAAAACCCGAACAATTACGCACACTGTGTTTAAAAGAAACATCAAAGACGTGATTTTGAAGTAACGTTATTTTCGTAAAATCTTACACCTTTCTTGTGTGACGAACTAAAGTATCCTTTGTAATTCGATACAGGTTGCGGCGAACAGAAAACGACCATAATTAACAACTATGGAACTGCGGATGACGGAGCAAATATCGACCGGTCCTCAGTATATTAGCTGAGGTCATTGCGATTGTGGGCGTCATTGTAGATATCGTATTCATTGTATGCGTCAGGTAACTAAACGAAGATGTTAGAAATGCTTACATTATTGTTTCGTCAAATGTAGTTCTTCAGCATTTAGTTACAGTTTAACTGTTACAGATGCGCATTTATTTATATATGGAATATTTGAGTACGACGGTGTATGAACGAGAAGGCACAGTTAGTTAAGTCCTATTATTCATGCATTGACCAAATGTTGAAAAGCAAATTTCACTTCATCAATATTTATATTTTAGTCAAAATTTGGGAAACTTTTATAGAGAATCCAATAACAAGCCTGAACTATACCTTTTCGAAGATGATTGAATGGAGTATAAACTCGACTGTTTGAACAGCCGCTTTGCCAATGAAGTCACTTGTGTTATCAACATATTAAACATTTAACTGCAGTAAAATGTCATTTCACCAACCAAAAACATTGTTTTATTGACATATTTTTTTTTCGGGGTATAACTACAATCATGGGAATATGAAAACAATTGAATGAATATGGATTCCTCCGAAAAGCGCAATAGGGTCGTATTTGTATTAAGATAGTTGTAAAATATGATTGACTGAATCTGGGCATACCTTTATTTGTAATGTCTTTTGGTAATGTCTTACTCAATTAAAACAATGAAACAGCGACGGTAGGATATGCATGTTAGTTTCCGGATGCCTAAAGATCCGTTTATTAAAATAGTGTTTGAAATGCAATTTTTAGTTTTTGAAATAATTTAAACCACGTTCATATTTACCCAACCCTGATGTTTGTCTCAAGATATCGGTTGGAATAACATAAGAAAAGAGCTTGTCATTGAGCCTGGTTAATTGACACAACCCAATGAACCAGACCAACCTAAATTTTAAAATGGATTAACATATGGTTAAAGATCAAGAAAGTGTTATAACAGGAACTTTCTTCCATCACTGTGATGAATATTTTTATAGACACTCTACAGCTATGTACTATATTTTGAACAAGTCCTAGCAAATTGCCAAAGCAATCCAGTCAGTTTGAACTGTTCAAGCTCTAAAGGCTCTTCTCAATTTATTAGCATTACCCAAGTATCTTGCCGGTTCCGTCAAGGTTGTATCCAGGTTTTCCTAATAAATAATGAAATGATTGTGCGGATTTGTCTGCAAAGACTGTTGCAATCTTCATATAGACATTCGTGTTTTGGCATGTGATAGAATCGAAGAATTTACAACTCATATTCTAGTAAGATACATGAAGACGGTGGTCTATGACTGCGAACAGTTTTAGAAAAGGGTCTATAAAAGGAACTTTTAACCATCACTGTGATAGATAATCTATTGTTTCCCTTTGGTTGATATTCATGGAATAAAATGAAATTTATAAATGCGTTTTTGTCTTTATTTCCGATGCAGTAGGTCTGAAGATCAGCAAACTTATTCAGTGAGGTAAGACAATAGATAAAATACAGTGCAAAATAGAGCCCCAACCAAATCAGTTAATGAACACGCAATGTCATGAACATTTGAACACGCAAAGGTGATGAACATTTGTCCGATATTATTGAATAAAATGATACATGTACTAGTACTTAAACTCTTCTTCTATATTTCTGGACGAGTCGTCATGAAAATGCGGTATCATCACCACAGATAACTAGTGATATATAAGACAATTAATACAACACAGTGAACAATAGAGTCCCTTCCTTATCACCTAGTGAACACGCAATATTATGGATCAGTTATGTGTCAGTTGATGGTGTCACGAAACGATACGAACACAAATTTATTTAGTTCTTTCAGGTTTTTGAAAAGTTAGATAACGTAACTTTTTCCGATCACGGTGACTAATTTCATTTGTGAACATTTGGCAGATATTTATTGAATAAAATGTTACTAGGACTTAAATGATATTTTTCTTCCATATTTCTGGACGAGTAGGCATGAAAATGAGGTATCATCTACCAAGAAAGCTACTGATAGGCAAGACAATTAATAAAATACAGTGAACACAACTGTTTTAATCTAAAGGTACTGTATAAATCTAGAGTCAAATCCAGAGTCGTCGGTTGTGAACTCTGATGTTAAGCCCCTAGATTGATTTGTACAATATATAAAGAGATAGTTTTGAAGTGCAGAACCATGATGTCTTTTAAAGGAGAAACACAGTACTGGTGCCTACCCAGAAATGCAATCGAGACTGATTTATATCAGCGTAACGCTGTCTTCGCAATCGAGCTATAATAATTTAAATCAACCTTGCCAAACAAGAAATTATGATTCTACGGACCTCGGACCTCGGACACTGTCTTGATGAATTTTCAAATAATGATGCAAAATTATATCATATAGGTTCAATATTGTTTGTACTGTTAAACACAAATCTACAGTAAATGAATCATTTATGCTACTTAAGTGCGATTGGAATATGAATAGAATGGTGATTATCCCACGACAGGAAAACATATCAAAGCTGTATGTGTACAACAAAGGAATATTTCCATTAATTCCCAAAATATCTGTTATATTCCTTAACTGCCTAGCAGCTCCTATTTAGACTTTGTTCGATACGTTCATAAAAGCCTTAACCTATACCCTTCAAATGTTTCGATATCCTACCGTATGTTGTATTTTCAGTGTCGTTAGGGACGGAACAAACCCACTGGAAAATGGAAGCCTTCACGTAATTCGGTATGATACACTGCTTTTTACTCTGTCGTAGGTTTTACAGTAATACAGTATGGTATTGATAAAGTGTATTTTTGCAATAAAAGATAAGATGCGTAACCGTGTTTTGTTATCTCAAAATATATTAAATGGAATTTAGTTGGGTTGAATGTATCGTTGTGTTCGAACACCAAACCTTGTTTAACACGGTAGTTCATCTACTGAATTGATTCGCAGACACTCTACAGCACTAAAAATGTACTATATTTTGAACAAGTCCTAGCAAATTGCCAAAGCAATCCAGTCAGTTTGAACTGTTCAAGCTCTAAAGGCTCTTCTCAATTTATTAGCATTACCCAAGTATCTTACCGGTTCCGTCAGGGTTGTATCCAGGTTTTTCTAATAAATAATGAAATGATTGTGCGGATTTGTCTGCAAAGACTGTTGCAATCTTCATATAGACATTCGTGTTTTGGCATGTGATAGAATCGAAGAATTTACAACTCATATTCTAGTAAGATACATGAAGACTGTGGTCTATGACTGCGAACAGTTTTAGAAAAGGGTCTATAAAAGGAATTTTAAACCATCACTGTGATAGATAATCTATTGTTCCCCTTTGGTTGATATTCATGGAATAAAATGGAATTTATAAATGCTTTTTTGTCTTTATTTCCGATGCAGTAGGTCTGAAGATCAGCAAACTTATTCAGAGAGGTAAGACAATAGATAAAATACAGTGCAAAATAGAGCCCCAACCAAATCAGTTAATGAACACGCAATGTCATGGATCCGTTATGTATCAGGTGATGAACATTTGTCCGATATTATTGAATAAAATGATACATGTACTAGTACTTAAACTCTTCTTCTATATTTCTGGACGAGTCGTCATGAAAATGCGGTATCATCACCACAGATAACTAGTGATATATAAGACAATTAATACAACACAGTGAACAATAGAGTCCCTTCCTTATCACCTAGTGAACACGCCATGTTATGGATCAGTTATGTGTCACTTGATGGTGTCACGAAACGATACGAACACAAATTTATTTAGTTCTTTCAGGTTTTTGAAAAGTTAGATAACGTAACTTTTTCCGATCACGGTGACTAATTTCATTTGTGAACATTTGGCAGATATTTATTGAATAAAATGTTACTAAGACTTAAATGATATTTTTCTTCCATATTTCTGGACGAGTAGGCATGAAAATGAGGTATCATCACCCCAGAAAGCTACTGATAGGTAAGACAATTAATAAAATACAGTGAACGAAAAAACACAACTATTCTAATCTAAAAATACTGTATAAATCTAGAGTCAAATCCAAAATCCTAGGTTGTGAATTCTATTTGCTAAGCCCCATGATTGATTTGTACAACATATAAGGAGAGAGTTCACAGGTCTTGAAGTGCAAAACCATATTGTCATAGGCTTTCAAAGGAGAAACACAGTACTGGTGTCTACCCAGAAATGCAATCGAGACTGATTTATATCAGCGTGACGCTTTTTCGCAATCGAGCTAAAATAATTTAATTCAATCTTGCCGAACCCCGTTTATTAAGAAATTATGATTCTTAGTACCTCGGACACTGTCTTGATGAAATTGCATATTTTTCAATGTTTGTTTTAAGCAATTAAGAGCATGTTTTTATTTGAGTTTTGGTCAAAGACACCTATACCGATGCATACGCTACGCATTTGTCTGTGTTTGTAATTTTCTGAAGCCATTAACAACGTTTATTTTCAGCTAATTTAAACAAAATGTTGCAAAATTATATCAAATTTGTTCAATATTGTTTGTACTGTTTATAATTATTCATTTTCTTATAAAATAAAACACAAATCTACAGTAAATGAATCATTTATGTTACTTAAGTGCGATTGGAATATGAATAGAATGGTGAATATCCCACGACAGGAAAACATATTAAAGATGTATGTGTACAACAAAGGAATAATCCCATTAGTTTCCAAAATAGTTGTTATATTCCTTAACTGCCTAGCAGCTCATATTCAGACTAATTCGATACGTTCTTAAAACTTCAACCTTCAACTATACCCTTAATATGTTTCGATATCCTACCGTATGTTATATTTCCAATGGCGTTAGGGACGAAGCAAAACCACATGATTATGAAAGCCATCATGTAGTTGGGTATGATACACTGCTTTTTACTATGTCATAGGTTTACAGTAATACAGTATGGTATTAGTAAAGTGTATTGATGCAATAAAAGGTAAGATGCGTAACCGTGTTTTAATATCTCAAAATATATCAAATAGAATTTAGTTGAGTTGAATTTATCGTTATGTTTGAACACCAAACCTTGTTTAACACGGTAATTCATCTACGAAATCGATTCGCAGACACTCTAAAGCACTAAAATTGTACTATATTTTGAACAAGTCCTAGCAAACTGCCAAAGCATTCCGGTCAGTTTAAACAGTTCAAAACGCTTAAGGCTGTTCCCAATTTATTAGCATTACCCAAGTATCTTGGCGGTGCCGTCATGACTGTATCCAGGTGTTCTCAATAAATAATGAAATGATGGTGCGGATTTGATGTAAAAATTGGGCCCATTGTAATTATCTAGCCAAATTAAATACCATTTTTACGCTCGGTTAATACGATCAAACGATGCTTTGTACCGTTATATATATAACTTTTATTGTCAACACATACAATAATACCAGCCTTTTTTGCACAAATTGTTTTGAGTATTTGAAATACTGAAACTTTGTTCTAAATAAATCTTACTATTTATATTATTTATTTTATTATATGTCTTTTTCATACATATCCAGAATTATTTTACTGTTCGAAACCTCAAATATTTCGAGATATACTTACAGAGAACATTTTAAACACGTTTTTGCTTCTTCTGTAAAGTTTTGAAAATGTAAGTTCTATGAGATATTATACTCAGGACACGAGATGATAAAGGCATAACATTTGGTGTATGCAAGACATGCTTTAAAACTAAGGAAGATAATACTGGGACAGTATGAAATGATAATGGTAACTGTAAAGAATATTGCCATCATTATATAGACATTCATGTTTTGGGCAAGCGATAGAAACGAAGAAAATCAAACTAACATTCTTGTTAGATACATAAACACTTAAGTCTATGATATATTTTATGCATAAATATATCCATGTAAGTAAGCTTATTTGTTTTGTTTTTGAAACACCGTAAATTAAGATATATATATATATATATATATATATATATATATATATATATATATATATATATATATATATATATATATATATATGTCGTCTAATATTTCAGTGGGCGGCAACAAAAAGATACGTTGGAATGTCCAAATGCAGCGTATGACAGTGACAGTGCAAGTGGAAGGTATAATGCCTTACTTGTAGCATAACTTTGACGTTTTGTAACGTTTTTAAAATTTGTACTCAAAACAAATTGTCCACACTATTTAAACTTTTAAAGGCATGCTACATAAACCTTTTAATATAGATGTTCTGAAATCGACATGATAAAGACACGATCGTGTTCGACCTGTTTAAGGGACATTGTGTAATAAACTACCATGCTGATTTAGTGTCAGTATGCTTGTGTGACTCTGTGCATCAAGGATTTCATGTCATTCCTAGCTTCAATAAGACAAACTTATTTTGAAATGCCTTAACATCGTTTATCGAGAAATTATGTTTCATTTTGTTATGTTAAATTTAATGATTATTATTATCCAAACTGCAATATGGTTTAAATTGAAAATGGCACAGATTAAATAAAGTAATCAAATACATCGTTTTCACGTACCTGGATGTTGTTAGGGTTGGACGTCGGTTATTAATATACAATCTGAATCATTCATACCAACAACTCCTCTGAAACACGGTGTTCATACCAAGTGACACTGACATCAGATGAAATCAATGTTCAGACTAGTATTTCGGACAATGTAGTGCAGAATGATCTCTGTGGTTTGAAAAATATGTTTTTACAAGTATCTTGAGATTTCAGTGTTTAGGCCTTACAAGCGCCATAAATGCGACACACCTCGTTTGGCTATTGATCGAATTTAATAACAGCAAAAATATTATAAACTTAGACAAATTTAATGTCAATTTTAGGTTTCTCTATAAATAATATATACGACAACGCCCTTTATGCTGTACTTGTTTAAAGTTTGTTTTTCGAATTTCAAAATGATACCAATCACATACATATATTGTAACGCAATCGGCCAAATACATATTTTTATACGATATCGACCACATAAATATATTGGAACTTATCAATCAAATATATATTTTAAACGGTGACCCTGACAGGAGATATCTTCGATTAGCACTGAACATTGTTCAAATGAAGAAGACTTCTTACATTTGTAATTTAAAAAAGTTGTTTACCCTCAGGCTACATTTAATTCCTTTTGTTTTAGACAACCGATAAGGTGATTCTTTGATACGAAAAAAATGACGACGTATCGTTGGTGTCGTAAACGTCTTTGAGAGACGAAATTGCAACTTTACTTGAAAACCCTTTATTAAACTGGCCTGTGGTAAAAAGTTCTTACCACTGAGTTATTATTCCTACTATGAATTTTATTATTGTCTAAATCAAGCCCGTCATCACATTTGAAAAACCTTAAACTATACACTTAATTTGTTTCGATATTCTACTGTATGCTATATTTTCAGTGGCGTTTGGGACGAAGGAAACCAACAGGACAATCTAAGCCTTGTTGTAGTTAGGTATGGTACACTGCATTTTACTTTGTTTTTACAGTAATACATGTATTATGGTATTAGACAGTTTATTTATACAATAAAAGATACGATGCGTAACCGTGTTTTGTTATCACATAAAATATTAATTGGAATTTAATTGCGTTGAATTTGTCGTTTTGTTTGAACACCAAACCTTGTTTTACATGTAAAATTCATCTACTGATTCGATTCAAGCAGGATTAACCTGCATGTAAATTATCAGATATATATTGCCGGCACCATGTTCTAAATCAACAGTGTTCTTGAGGATACTCTACTTCTTCTTGAACTTCCTTTTTTATTCTAGGCATTTTATGATGCCTCGTCAAATTGATGTGATATAGCACCTAAACAAATCTAAAGGGATTGGTATTTATTCTCTCCAGTATCCGCGTTGATATCGTCATTGCGATACACAAAAGCAACGATCATCCTGTTAGAATCTTAAGTATAAGCTTTGTAGGAAAGACTATCATGCCTCAGCGAACACATTCGCATCGCAAGCAAACGTCACTGCCGCCCCGACTTATGTACGACCGTGAGATGTATTCGTGCCTGCCCTATAACGTGTTCGTTGAAGGATTAATTAAATAACGTTTGTTGCTTACTGCTATTGAAACCATGGGGCTATCATCAATATAGGTTGGGTTCGAATTAATTCAGCACCATAATCTCCTATAAGCAGAACCGAATATATCTGCCTGCCGCAAATGTGGACTGGTTTTATAATACTCGATAAAACTAATATGTAACATAACTATCATTTTTGTTATTTGACAGATTTGCTGTTGCTAATGGAAATTGCGTGGAATGTGGCTGCGTAGTAGTTGAAGAAGGTAAAATATAAATGCAAACAGAACAATGAATTATATGCTAAAAAATGAAATTGTCTAGAATTATCAAAGTGCCATTTAGTTTCAGAATTATGTAATCATTTTTTAACATATGTATAAGCATTTGAATCGATCTGAAGAAATGAATGAATTTAAGACTATATAAATATACTTTTTTCTTGTATATGTTGTTGTACTCTTCTATTATCTGGAAACAATGGGCATGACGTTTAACGATTACCAGATGTGAATACCCGAGTTTTGTACGGACAGTTTTCAATTTTTAACCATCAACCATTAGCGTTGATGTATTTCTCGTAAAAAAACATATGACAATACTGTCAATATAACCGTAATAGTAATGTTATATAATTTTTAGGTTGCACAGTATTTTCGGGAACATAGAATCAATTTTCAATAGATACTTAAAAATATGAAGTATCTATTACTACTAAAATCTAGATTATCTGGTGAAGCGATCAATTTTGCAGTACATTTAACTTAAAATGTGATTTATATTGTTAGTTTGCATTAAGTGTCTGCATGAATTCAATTGTATAAACCAATTTCAAAACAGTTTGCCAGTACAATAAAATATTTAACTCTAACTAGGACACTGACAATTTCAAAGTGCATATATATATTTAATAGCTTCATGATTATAAATGCTTAAAATATTTTAGAATAATTAATTTTCCTCACATGTATATTATTGAATCAATTAGTCTTTTTTGTTTTCGTTTTAAAAAATGTAATTGAATTATTTCAGTTTTGGGTCGTTTTAGTACATACTGTTATTATGGCACCGCAATGATTTTGCGGTTTCCTATAGTAATTCAATTGTCCTCCGTTGACCCGTCCATATGTTTTATGGTTTTTCTTAATAATCATTAAATCATTAAAGCTATCACCTTCAAACGTCACACAGTTGTTCATAACGACACTAAACTCAATTCATGGAAAGTCAAAATTGAATAAAGTCATTTAAATTGCCCTTCGTAAAGTTGTTAAAATTCAACAAATATATATTCCTTGTTTATCATAACTCAAAAGGTTTTGGAAGGAGTTGACTCCTGAAGCCTTAATACATGTTTATCATATTTGTTACAAAATTACCTCCTTTGATACAAACTAATTCTGCACTAACTGAGGGAAGTTGGTGGAATTTGGAATAAAAATTGATAGCTATTCTATTTTGAACTGAGTCAAATTTTAAGAATCATAAACCTTGACCTAGTTTGCGGCCACACTGGCTCCCTAAGAATTATATGTGTGGAATTAAATTTATTATCATCGACCCTTGATAATTAGTGTAAGAATAACCTGACTGAAGCTTAAAGAACAAGAAAATCATCTTGCAAAATGATATGGTATATTAAACTATAATATGTGACCCAGTGCCATATAAACGACTCCCTTGATATGCCAAAACATGTTCAACTCTAAAATTGTAAAGACATGAATGCAAATTAAAGGGTGGAGAATATATCAAATATGTAGAAGTTATACGCATTTCAGCAAAATAATTTATTATTCACTAAAATTGCCTTGGCAGTCACGATTATTTAAGCCATTGAGAATATTTAAAATTGGTTCATGGCAATTTAAATTTTTGATCCCAATTAAGGCCCATTTAGTATAAACTTATTCAATTTACAACGCTTTTTATGAAAGTTCTGATATTTAACTTTTTCAAATTGTCTCCGGTTGGAACAAAGAAATATGTCAATGTTTGTAACATTTAACTAGGCTGTATAACTCTTTGTAACTTGCTATACCATTGTGTTTAGTTATTGGTATTAATTGACGTTGTTTTGAATTTGACTTTTGTTGTTTTTAATATTTTTTATCTCTGTTTGGTTTACGAGGTTGATGATTCAAATATTGTGTGAGTGATTTAAATATGGGTTGAGTTGTTGGTGACTACTAAGCATGTTTCTGTAGCTTTTTGCATAAATATTAAATGTGAGTTTAGAGGTTGATGATTTAGTTATAGGTTGAGTGGATGGTGATTTAATTTCGGGTTGAGCTGTTGATGATTTAGATAAAGGGAATGTGGTTAACACTTTAGATATAGGTTAGGTTATTGATGATTTCAATAAGGGTTGAGTTGTTGATAAACACGGGATGAGAAGTAAATGGTTAAAATATCGGTTGAGTTGTTGATGATTTAAATATAAGTTGAATAATTGATGATTTAGTTATAGGCTCGGTTGTTGATGATTTAAAAATGGGTTTAGTGGTTGAGGATTGAGTTATGGATAGAGTTCTTATAGAATTAGATATGGGTTGGGGTGTTGATAATTTAAATATAGGTTGGGTTGTTTAAAAATAATATATATTTTGTTGTTGTTTTTATGATATAAATACGGCAGATACGTCACTGAAACTAATATCAATTTTTATAGTTTGAATTTTTATGTCATATAGCATATGGAAATTTTACCATGTAAATACAACGGTTGTACTCCAATAAAACTTTTCGTGAAAATTTGTCAGGACTTGTTATTTGTAAACAACATTTCCGCTTCCGGTATAAATAAAACGCACTTAAAAATGCTCTCACGAATAAGTATTAATTCTGTGTCTTAAAAAGTGAATTTGATTAAAATTGTTGTATAATTAGGACACGTAGTGAGTCAATTATACTACGCCAAAAATATATTTTAATTCATTCATTACTGGACAAGATACACGCATAAGTATATTTTGCTTTGTCTTATTTTTGAACTTCAAGACGGCATCATGCATTAACAATGTATGTTGTACTTAACGGACTGAAAACTGCTCACCACTAGCTTCAGTGGGCGTCGGACCAAATGTGAAATAACGGGACACTTTGCTACTCACCACTCACTACCAATTAACGGTAACAAAGAGCCGTTGAATAAAACACTATGTCACGGCCTGCGGACATCGATGAGACGGACTCTGAAACACTCATCAATGCTTACTTTTTGCGTCTAGAGCGGGAAAAGGTGGACAGCGAACACCTCAACAGTTCGTTTTGCGGCAGTGATGCTGGTATCACTGATGACGATAGCTGCCCTCAGACATTCCTCCCCCAGCGATTCTTTCAAGATATGGACATTAAACTCTCTGGGCTAGCTAAGGACGATAAAATACAGCAGTTACTGAACCTGTGCAATCGTGACCATCGCTGCGTGAACAGTAACAGGCAAAGGCTTGCGGATAGGGGGCGCGAACTTCCCGGTTGTCCAGGTTCCCGGCCAGTAAATTGAAAAAACACATCTCAGACCTTGCGTGAACGAAAATGCGCGATTGACTTTTATACTCTAAATGCCTTTGTATCTGGTGTAAATTCAAAAGAAATAAATGACTTATTTGTTCGATCCGACTATACAGACATTGCAAACAATTATAGAGTAATGAATGGAACCCTAAGGAGCATATTGGCCAGCCTCCCAGAAAGAACAGCCAATTTCCACCTAAGCAAACTTGAAAAAGAAGTACAAGGTCTTAGTTCAGCTATTGCCACGGTAAACCAGCGTCTGGTTGAGGTTAGCCAAACCCCGACCGCACAGCCATCTAGGTCATACTCTGAAATCGTGACCAAAACAGTAACCATTTAAACGATCGTACGACATGTGACACCAATGACTACAGAGATAGTGACTGACGTCGACCGCGACGAACTGATCAATGAAGCGGGAAACGCATATGGGGAAGGTGCAACAACACACTTTTCAAACAACACCGACCCGACCGAAGACCGGACGTCAGAATCGAGGCCCACCTCCACCGGCGACCACCCCAAGCAGATGTCACTAATACCACGGCTGCATCAGGACGGCAACAAAAAGAACCGGTACATGGGCCCGCCGAGTACAAAGGACTCTGCTGGGTTCATATCTGCCAAACGGCTAAAGAATGTTGCCTTTTTCATTGGAAATATTCATCAGAAGACAACCGAGAATGACATGTACGACTTCTTCAAGGACAGTAACGTATATGTTTCTTAATCCGTATTTTTCATGGCCGATATGGGTCATCTGCCAAAATAAACGTTCCCGAAGAAATAGAACACATCCCAACAACGAATATTTCTGGCCGGTCGGCGTAACTTACCGGAAATTGAAGCCGAAAGAGAAACACCTAAAAGAGCGCAAGCCATATCGGCGCTCCAAACACCACGTCCGCTACCAACAGAGAGATCACAACGAAACCTACGACAATTACCACGTAAACGACAGCGCTTCAAATCGGCCACTCACACAGTCGATAATAACAACTTCAACAATAGACGACTCCCGAGCGACCATGGCGGGAGTTACCATGAAAACGCTTACAATGACAACCGTAAATATGAGTCTTACTGGGATAGACTCAGAGAACAAGAAGACGACGCTGACGACTGGGATCCTCAGCGCGACTCATGTTTTTGTGGAATCCTCATCTATTAAAATAGTTTCTAACCTAATCGTGGCAGATAGCTCAGATAGTATTACTTCCGACCACTTACCGATTATCTACAGCATAGTAGCGACGTCCATTCTAAAGCCAGAACCATTGCTTCGCATTAACTTGGCATGCAATAAATGTACAAATGAACATCTCATGTGCTATCAACAAATCCTAGACAATGAATTGAATTGTATATTCTTATGCGACAGTTCGAAATGTTGCCCTAATTTTCTAAACTGGATTATGATACACGCAGTTCGATCAGCAAGTGTAGTAGTGTACTCCCTGTAAGTCGCTTCAATAAAAAGGCTAAACCCTATTGGTGCGATGAAATAAAGGCGGCTCATACCATACGCGACAATTACGCCGGAAATGTATAGACGAGGGTCGTCCTAAGGCCAAATAAAAAATAGGTGTTTCAGGTAACGCTGCCAAAAAAAATAGGGTAGGTAGGTCGGAATATTTAAACAAAATTATATTATTTTTTTTTGATATATTGATTTCAGTAACTGTTGACTCAGAAAGTAACAAAAATAAAAGTCATCAATTTTCAGGTTTATCAGTTGTTTTTAAACATGTTCCATGCTTTAAAGGAAACATTCTTTAACTGTCTGGTTAAATACTTTAACAATGATGGTTGGATTTCAACTAAGTTATGGTACACCACTCTGCTATTATTTAAGACATCCAGGAACGGTTTTACTTTTCTTTATGCACCCTTTTGCTTTCAATCATCCTCTGTAGAATGCTAACCTCCCTGTAACATAATTACACGAAGAGTGGGACAGCAAATTTACCATATAAGCCATTAGCCAAGGAAACCTCAATGCTGTCAAGAGGACCTGGGGGGGGGGGGGGGGTTCAGGTTTGAAGAACAAGTAACATGCAGGTTTTATTGCCAAAATTGCACACTTTTATAAGTGTGACATATCAATCCGAAAGTCAGTAACTGACACATTTGTAACTGACAAAACAAATATAGTTCAAGAATTGAAATATACCTGCAACACAAGCACAAACTACCCGTAATTCACCTTAGAGTTCGGACAATCTAAAAACTCGGACATGCATTAACATTTTCAAAAATAATTTATTTTAGGTACCTAATTTTCAAAGTACATCAATTGTAACTTTTACAGTTACTAAGTCTTAAAGACAAAAAATATTGATCTTTATCGTTACAATCCCTGGCTAGATTACCAAACCGTATACACCACTGTGACAAGTTAATTAGTTACTACAACATCCTAAACGATTCATTGCCTGTTGAAAAGGATGTGTGATATATTTATTGGAGGATTAAAAAAACAACAAGGGCAATCAATAGATTAAGAAAACACAGACATGACATGTTTGTAAAACGATCCGCCAATAAACTTTGAAACTTGTACCACACTTTTAATATAGACTTTATGAAGCAATAATCGTACAGTAATACTCATTGTTACATCAATAGAACAATAAAAGTCAACACATTCAATGCTACAGGTAACTATTTAATGTGATGAATTAAAGTTAGAAATGTAATATTTAAGTTACAATCGAAAACACCACTCAGAAACATTAATCCTGCATTGCAATATCCATGCTCTCCATGAGATCCTCGTGGGTATAACTGAGAGTTATGTGACGTCACACAATGTGACTGTTTGATCTGAAGCCGATAAAAGGTGTTTATTCATTTCAATGCATGTATAAAACGGTGTTGAATGGGATTTTAATTAACTTGATGAAGGAGTTACACTTATAGGCGTAATAAGCATTGATAACTACGGATAAATTAATAAGTGGTAAAATGCAGACATGAAGAAAAAGGCAGGTTTACCATACATGTAGATAAAATGTAAAAATGGTTATTTTCTATGAATTCGGAGAGCGAAAAATTAATTATTTTAAGGTGTCCGAACTCTAATGTGAAGTACGGTAAATACATTCAGAAATCCAACTCTAATATTGTCAACTTTACGTACATACATTTTGCTTTAAGTACATTTCGTAACAAATGCTTTTCGTATCAAAATCACATTTTTTTCAGGGAAAAATAGGTTAGGGTCGGCGAGAAAAAATAGGGTCGGTCGGGTAACCTGAAACAGACCTATTTTTTATTTGGCCTAAGGAAAACTTTCATGACTCCTACCTAGCATAAAAGGAGATCAAACGCACATTCCGAAGAATCCAGCGGACTAAACAATTTAAACAAGAAGAAAATACAATTGATGAGCTCAATAAGGCCGCCGACCTTGACTATAAACTATTTTGGAAACTCTTAAAAAAAAACGGCAGGAAAACAGATGCGTGCAATGAAATCATTCTTGAAAAGCGAGCGTTTATAAACGATCATGTTATTCAAGGCTTCGAGGCATATTTCACAAATGTATTTGCCGATCCCTTTGCACAGATTGACTAATATGTCAATTCAGAATTAAACCAATAAGCGAATAAGAAAGATAATGATCTATCAAAAGAAATAACTAATACTATGCAACATAGTGAATTTGAAAGTGCAATACAATGTCTTAAACTAAGGAAATGCCCCGGAGACGATGATATTTTTAACAAAAATGTAAAACATGGCGGGAAAGTTATTATTAGAGCTCTGACAGTTCTATTTAACTCCATAATGTGCAATGAGAGGACGCCAAACGAATGGAACACTGGTTTGCTGATTCCAATCTACATAGGAAAGGGGAAAGTGAAGACCGATACTAGCAGTTACAGACCAATATCTCTCAGCCCATGTGTCAGCAAAATCTATGGAAAAAATAATTCTGAACAGACTCAATAACTCAATAAAAAATAAACACATCGCGTTTCCATGCGAGCAGCAGCAAGGATTTCGCAAAAACCTTAGTTGTGTTACGACGATGTTCAACCTGCAGGACACTATCTATCAACAAATAGAACATAACAGCAAAGTATTCGTAGGCATGCTCGACCAAAAGGCTGCTTTTGACTATGAATGGCACGAAGACCTTTTTCTTAAGATGGGACGATTTGTAGCTTTTTGCATTAATATTAGTTGGAAAAGTATTACAAACACTAATGTCTTCATATCAAGATTTAAAATAATGAACGGTAACACATCAAAGAACATTTCTATACGGAAATTAGTCCGCCAAGACGGCGTTCTTTCCACGTATTATTATTTACTATACGTGGACCAACTACTAAAAGATCAAGAAAACCGTACCCATGGCTGCACCGTACAATCAAGCAAGGCCGGCAACCCTTCATACGCAGACGACATAGCTCTGATAGCATTGTCTCCCCCCAAACCTATAGCGAATGATGGGTATCGTTTATACATACTGTCAGTCATGAAGAATCGATATAAACGTGAACAAATCTGAAATAATTGTTTACAGCAAGAAACATGAACCTCCAAATGTCGCGATTATGTTTGGAAACAATATTATCACACAGACTAATTCGGCAGCTCACCTGGCCCCCATTTCTCGAAACTTCTTAAGCTTAACAGGCTTAAGTCGCTTATTTCAATTAGCAAAAGTACATACTTATAATGGATTTTGATAACTGAATTAGCAAGCGGTTTTTTCTTATAAAATTTATAAATACTCTTAGTAAGTATTATGCATATTATAGAACAACTAAATAGTGAGTTTAGCTTAATCCTATTATCAGAGATTTAAGTTTCGAGAAATTTTGGCCTGGGTATTAAGCAAACTTCCAACATGAAATGTAAACAAAAAAGTAGAAACGAGATGTCAGAAAACTAAAAATGCATTTTACGCAATGACTGCTCAAGGGGTCCATCTGAATGGGTTTAATCCACTAATGTCTGCTGAACTGTATATCAAAATAATTATGCCAATTCTTCTATATTGTAGCTAATTGTGGAATAATATTACAGCTAGTGACATTACTACAATCAATCGACTCTAACACTTTTTTGTTAAGAAAATCCAAGGATTTCACTTTACAACTTGATCTGAAATGTGTGAGTCCATGCTGGGACTTAACAAGTTATATTCGTCGGTTATAATCAGACAGTGTTGTTTTTACATCTACTTTTATGTCTCGACTCTTAAAGTACTAGTAAAAATATATTTCTAAGATGGTACTTTCAGTACGTCAAAGATGAGAATGTAACTTTTGGTTTTATACCTAATATCTGTAAAATTATATGTGCCTTTGGACTTCATAACGTTATTAACCGTGCTTTAATACACCCTGAACAAATACCATCAAGACACCAATAGAAAACTACAGTGAACTGTCTCGTAGGTTCTAAAGAGACCTTGCTGTGGGCAGATTTCAAAGTGTTACACCCAATTATTTCCAAAGCAACAGTGTATTATATTTTTGACACGAACTATTTCAACACATCCGAATGTTAATTGCTAAGCTTTGGTTCAAAATACCAACGAACTGTCTTCAACGATGCTACAACTGTGGTGAAGACGTTACTAACGTAAACATACACAGCGATTATGAATGCAGTGTACATGAACGGGATGGGTGGTGATTCATCGCTGACGTCACAGAACTTGACGTCAATCTTGACCAAGAACTAGCATTAATGGACGGAAAAATATTTTTCCTCGCACTTCTTGACGCAGTACTCACAGTTCCTGACTACTACCAGTTGACGCGCAAACAGTTCTTGAGGCGATCGTATATGTTTATAAATAATTGTCTCAATGTCTAAGACATAAAGCAGTGTTTTAAAACACGTAAGACACATAATGTCTTTTGCACTGTAAAATTGTATTTATTGCCAAAGTGAAACGCTAATCTGCTTATTTTGTACAGTATTGTCATTTGTAATTACTTTTTGTTCATAATATGAATATCATCACGTGTGGTGGAAATAAAGATAAGTTGAGTTGAGTTGAGTTATAACCTTCATAAACCCACACGCAATACATATGACAAAATACAGAGGTCCGTATTCAATTCCAGAGCAATACGGCCATATTTAACTCCAGAGAAGTCATAGACAAGTGCGCGAACTACTTTCATTACTAGGTCATGCATCTATTTATATAGCATGTACACTGGGCGGTAAATAAATAAATAAAACAACGGGATAAAAAGATTGTAGTTTTGATTTATGTCTAAAAATACCATAAAATCAATAGCTTGGAATTTAATACTTACAACGATTTAATTAATTAACAAAACAATCTAAAATAGCGATTAATATCATTACTGTACAGGTCGTTTGCTAAGACTGCTGTCAAGTTTGTTTACATTTTGATAAGCAGTTTTTAGTAAAGGATTTCGTTTATTCTGCATTCAATGTGGATGGAGACTTTGATTTATTAGATAAGGACAATGAACTTCTGTTTGCGGAGCTTTTTTGTGAGGCTACCGACTGATTCTGAAGAGAAAGGTGAATTAAATTATGCCAAAGTGTCCAAACCATCTGGCTATGCTGAGACTCCTAAAACGGCGCCAACTGTGGTTCTAAACAACCAATTCTCATCAGTGTTGTTGAAAATGATAAGGAAAACATTATTAAAGACATGAGGAATTCGAACACAGTGAAAACTTTAATAGCAATTCGGCAATTCCAAAGGTCTGTATCTTGTTTGCGTTACATCTAATAAATATATGTATTAATCAAAATACAGCGTGAAAAATTGACACTGTGCAAAATGAAAACAAGTTGCACTCAATGCAAATTAGCCAGGGGAAAGAAATGTGATTTTTGGGGGGTTATTATACTTATCCTATTTATAGAGATGATGACATTTTTACAAAAATCATCATTCATGTATATGTTTGTTTTATCTTCAATTTTGACAAGTATTGCTTTCTTTTTTGCAGATGACTGACGGATTTCCCTCGATTTGAGTGTAGGGACATGCTAAAAGTACCGATGGCAGATCTGGATAATAACATCGGATCATTCCTTCATTCTATTCGGAAAAAAGATGGTTTCTATTATGAACTTAACACGCTTACAAGTTACAACAGGCGAATTGACCGGTTTCTTAGGTAAAGTAACTATGAATACAGTATGGTGCAAAACAGGGAATTCAGCACTTCAAGAACGATTCTAACCTGAAAAAGAAAACAGCTGAAAATGAATGGCAAGGGAAATCGACCAAATATCCCTAACCATATCTCTAGATAAGGAGAAAACTCTGCGTGACAATAAGTTTCTGGGGAATAAAATCCCTCAGCAACTACCAAAAGAAACACCAAAACCAAAACAGGTGAGAAAAGCTGTTCTGATCAACGCGCATTCAGACCAAAACAGTATGCCCATGTAAATCCAGAAACCTGTCCGGTTGAAGCATACAAGGAATTTAAAAAAACGACGCCCAAAATAAATGTTCAATCTTGAATCTCCTTTCTATTTGGCGATAAACCACAACAGGAAAATTAAAAATTATGGTATAAGAAGCAACCACTTGGGGAAAACACATGGCAGAAAAAGCCAACTTACCTGGCCGCAAGACCAATTACTCTGCTCGCAAGACTACATACAAGCGACTTCTTCACCATGTTGTAGCGCCTACCACCATTCAGCAACTGGCAGGACATAAAAATCTCGTGGATGTTTGAAGATTCGGATTTCACTCGGCTACGCCTCATGAAAAACAGAATCTACAAAAATCCAGCCGAGTCGAATACAACCTCCCGGATCAAAACGCAGTACCAATAACTCTATTATATCACGCCTCCAACATAAATGACGCAACGCCAGGTCCAGGATTGGTCACGCGGTGACCCTTTTTTCCATATTGGATCACCAAATTTATATCGTACCAAAAGGGCGTATATTTTCCGATTCCTATGAATAAATGAAAAATTTAGACATGTAAACAGGTTGTTTCTCTTACCCGATATGGTTCCTTTTGCTATATCCTATATTGGGTCACCTACTACCCCGTAACTTATAATATGGTCATAATGTAAATTTAATAATGTAAGAGGTGTAAAGCAACAGGTAGATTTTTATGATCATGTTGTACACTTATAAGTATTGTTTGAAACATTTATAATCGTTAATAATTAAAGGTTATTTAACATTTTTTTGTAAAATATGTAGATAACTTTGAACTCGTACACAGCTGGGAAAACCATAATGGACGAGACTTACAATATGGTTTCCCCAGTTGTGTACGAGAGCAAATACATACTATATAGTTCAGAACAATGTTAAATATCTGATTTATACTAAACCGTCATAATTCCGACTGTTTTAATTACAAAGGCGTTGATAACAGAAATTGACAACATTTTGACGTTTTGTTAGTAAACAAACGAGAATTGAAT
Organism: Mya arenaria; assembly: GCF_026914265.1. Classification (NCBI taxonomy): domain Eukaryota; kingdom Metazoa; phylum Mollusca; class Bivalvia; order Myida; family Myidae; genus Mya; species Mya arenaria. The sequence continues at coordinate 51,501,531 of NC_069136.1, read as the reverse complement.
ATGGCTATTAAAGAGGATTTATGTCCCTTTTCAGAGCGTATGTCGATCCTGATTGCATAACCGTTCCACGCGTTCAATCGGTCTTAATCATATGTTTAGCATGAAAATTGTGAATCGTGCAGGTGTGTTCCCACTTTCCGTAGGGCTATTTTTCCTATAGAAATTGAGGTCTAATTGGGGAGATGTTTTGTGTGTTGTAACAATAGAGATGATAGGTGATAATTGTCGAAAAGTGCTTTACTGTGCTGAAATAGTTGCGTTTCTAGTTCTGATAAAGTTGTTCTTAAATTCCCTAAAATAACACAAAAATAGACAGTTTTTTATTTGCAATTCATTAAAGTTAAATATATATAATTGCACAGCACATTATAGATGGAATTATATTATTCAATAAAACATTTTAACAGTATAAACAAACAGAACATTCTAGACTGTTTATAATTTATGTATTGATTGATATGAAATTAAAACATATATTAACTCTTAATACAACACTTTTATGCTACCTATTCACATCTACCTATTCTCAACATGATATATAGTGCTTTGACCATCATTGTCGTAACGGTTCGAGACTCGGCGGCCTCCGTCTGCCCACTGCTCAGTTACTTATCTTTAAACCGAGACACCTGCACGGGGTCACTGTCACATTTTTTCAGAGCCTGGAACCACACGTCTTCAACAGACGCTAGGGGGGCAAGTGGCAGTGCCGAACCACATAGAACGAGCTTCTTCACTGCTTCGATGTCCTTGAAAACACATATACCCGTCGATCATAGCGTGAATGGTGTTGAGCTGGTAGTAGTATGACGACGAAGAGTAAACGGTACCGTTCATATACCAGGCCTCGGCTGTAGGCAGTTGGATTCGGTTGTTAGCGGTGGCGAATATGAGCATTCGCTCAATATTATCGTTGTTTGCGATGACGAATGGATTATCGGCTAACGTCTCAGTCCACTTCCCTTCCAAGTTGGCATTCGCTCTGGTCTTTGGCAGCACTGGTCTTGTCTTCGACCGCTATCTGTATAGACTCGAATTGGCTTCGTAAAATGTTGACAATTTAGCCTTTTAGGTGGAATTGTCCCATTCCAGAGATGTTGTGTTTGTCAGCATATCGTTGAATATGGATGATAGGAAGATCATTCGTAGTGTTGTTGCCGCATTGCAGATTTTGTTGACACAGTTCCTGTAGTAATTCTCCCGTTTTCTAGTGTTCAGGCTTTACATGTAGTTATTTCGAACTTGAGTCTTACCTCCTCTTCTGTTCTCTATATTCCGTATATTTACTAGCGCTTTTCCATTTTAGATGGATTATGAATGCTGAGGAAACTGATCCTCTTTTACACTATTTAAACAATGACTTACAGTAAGTAAGTTTTTTTTTTCTGAGTTTCCAACTATTTATTACCAGGAATGAGTCAGTTGCACGAATTAGGACTCATCAGTATTGTTTTCAGAATCATTTGGAATCATTTCTGAATTATTATCGTGACAATTAGTATTTTATCTTTACGCAATTAAAATTATAATTTTGTTTATATAGATATGCTTTGCAAACAAATGACAAAATTATAGTTATAATCTTCAATAAGTATGTATTTCAAACAGAGTTAAACAAGATTTCCGTAATAAAAAAAGCAGTGAAATATTATACTGCAAAAATAATGCAAGTACAAGTTTTTGTGCGAATTTCATATTTTGTTGAACAGTATATAAATAGCACGTAGGTTTGAGGTGGGAAGAGATAATATGTGATGTTTGTAAGTGAGAATTAAAGCGGTTGGGAAAAGGTGAACAAACCATCGTACAATACGGACACAATAAAGGATTTTGATCACGCATGTATGTCCCCGATGTCATGTGCAGATGACACAGTTATAATGGCAGAAACGGTACATGACCTGCAAAATGCTCGCGATGCCTTTTCTAATTACTGCACTGACTGGAAACTTACGATCAATACAACAAAATCAAAAATATTAATATTTTCAAAAGGCCGAAAAACAAATTTAAATTTTTCACTAAACAATCAATCACTTGATATAGTGAATGACATAAATACCTCGGTGTGCTATTTAGTAGAACAGGTTCTTTCTATAAAAACAAAATACATGTTGCATCGCAGGCAACTAGAGCAACTTATAGACTCCTAGGAATTATTCTCTTGTCATTCTGTGTGGTACTGTGTATTTGGCTCTGTTCATTTTTAGGCTTTTTAACGGTGTTTATGATTTTTTTCTAATTTGAAAATTGTACTATTGGATTCACTAAGGTTTTGTATGATTTTCTGGATAGAAATTGAGTAAGTTTGATTTACTACAGATACGTTTATAGAAGTTTGTCTTTTTTCCAATAAACATAATACTTATCAATATGCTCGAGAATTGGTACGCCATTTTTACGGGTGCCTTATAAGCGATCGTCTGCAGAGATTTACAGTAAACACCTGTTACAGTAGATAAATACCTAAATCCCTAAATACCGAGTACCAAATTAACTCGTTATATTTACAAATCTCAAACATTTTAATACACGCAAGGTCTTTGAAACTAGACAAGCTGTAAAGTTGTCTTTCTAGTATTGTTTTCGGTTGATAAATGTTTAATCATCTGGTTAGCATAAAGAGCCAAATAGACACGCTTTTTTATGTAGCATGTATGCCTAATTATACTGTACATTTATCATATGTCGAATTATTGTCCACATACTGTTCTTTCATTCTTATAACTTTTTATGGTTTATCTTGTTGCAAGTTTTGTTCAGGTCTGTCTTTATTAGGTAGGTAACATGGCAACCTCATCAAACAACAAGGGACGGACGACGGCGATGAGGAGGATCCGGTCCGCTCTCAGCTCTGACTCCCCCATTGACGGCTATCGTATCTTGACCTTGATTCGGGACGCGTTAGGACCGCCTTTAAGAAGCCGGAAGGTTAAGGGATCACACTTACGACCCCGCAATATGACTCTATGATGTCTAAACTTTCAGTTCTTGAAAAGGTGCTTAGCAAGTTAGAGAAATTAGACAAGTTTGATGAGATAGAGATAACATTAAACTCTTTATATACAAAAGAAGATGACTTTGAACGACGGCTTTTCACAATCGGGTCTGGCATGAAAGATCTAGAACATTCTGTACAGTTTGTTGGTGATAACTATGATGAAGTGGAGTCGCAACGAAAAGATGAAATTGTGAAAATAAATTTCATTGCAAAACCTTATAGTGATATTCGTCGCGAAAATGGTGAACTGCGGGCAGCCATGAATGACATTAACAGATAAATACTAGTCTGAAAGATAATTTGATCGATTTTAAAAGCAGAAATATTAGAGATACTCTTGTATTTACTAACATTGAGTTTACGCAGGGTGAAGACTGTGAAAATGATCTGTGTTAATTCATATCAGAAAAGTTACAGATCACTGATAAAATTAAGTTTGCACCGCTTCAGACCCAACCCCTCCCGACCGATCCGTTATGGGCAGCCCACTCTAACACCTATTTATGCAAAATTTAGTTTATTCAAGGTCAGGGATCGTGTGCGTAAAAGTTGCTATTTATTAAAGAATACCAACTCCCGGGATCCATGAACAATTTTCTGACCAAATCGAGGCCAGACGCCGCCCACTATATCCGATCCTTCCACAAGCCAAACGCGACAAGAAAGAGACGGTACTGGTCAAAGATAGGCTTTACGTTGATGGTGTGGAGGTCAGAGCTGAGGAACCGCCGGTCGCTGGTGTGGGCCCCCAAAACGGTCATCGGCCGTCCCCACAGCGCCCGGGAAACCAAAGGACTCCCGGCCACTCGCCCGTTTAGGTTAACCGCGGTGACGGATATGGAATTGTTTCTTTCTGTAGCATTAATGTTTGTGGACTTGCGTCAAATTTATTAATTCAGGAATTTATTGATTATGTTTCTAATTTCGATATAGTAACATGTTTTGAAACAAATCTTGATGATTTAGATGTTATTAGTTTGGATAATTTTGAATGTATTTACAAAGTTCGAAGGCAAAAGTATGCGAAAAAATCAGGTGGTATTGCGATTTTAGTTACATCGAATATATCTAAGTACTGTTTAAACATTGATTCTGATTGTGAATAAGGTTTAAGTTATGTAATACTCTTTTCAATACTGACGAATATGTTTTCTAGGGTGCGGTCTATGTTCCCCCAGAAAGTTCGAAATATTTTATGCAAAACCTATACAATCTTTTTTAAGCTAAATACGAACAATTTAGTTACTTTAGATGAAGTTACTTATGTTGATGATTACAATTGTTTTATGTTAACCCCAATACATTATTTGATATCGAGTTAATTAATGAGCTAAAACGCTTGAACGTCTCACTAAAGCGATCATCGATGGGTAAAACAGTAAATAAGGTTGGCAAAGATCTGGTTGATTTTCGCAAAGGCAACGATTCCGTTATATTAAATGGTCGTGCTTTTAATTATAAAGATGTTGGGAATTATACTTGCCAACAAACCTCTGTAATTGATTACACAATATACCAATATATAAAAATAAAGGGGATATTCAATTACCTGAAAAATATCGTCCAATAACCATGTTAAGTTTCATGGGCAAATTGTTCACTTGTATTTTAAATAATAGACTGACTCAGTTTGTAGAAAGTTATGATTTACTGAATGTTACCCAGCAGGTTTCCGGAAACACTATTCTACCATTGATAATATATTTGTCCTGCATATGTTGGCGGAATACCTTAAATTTAAATAGAAGAAATTATTCTGCGCCTTTGTTGACTTCCAAAAAGCTTTTGACTCGGTGTGGAGAAAAGGCTTATGGTCAAAATTGGTAAAATACAATATATCCGGAAACTTCTTGCATGTAACAGAGGACTTCGCCAAGGAGAAAATTTATCTCCGTTACTATTCTCACTTTATCTTAATGATTTAACACTATATGGTAACAAAAAACGACAAAAGTTTAGAAGTAAATGATGTGAACTCAGATATGTTTATAAAACTACTTAGTCTGTACTCAATACATTTTATTCTTATTGCTGTCAGTGGAACCTTAATATTAATTTTGATAAGACAAAAATAATGGTATTTGGCGATAAAATGAGACGAAATAGAGACATTAAAATTAATTATTGTACAATAGGAGTCGTTGATCATTTCAAATATCTAGGAGTTTTGTTCTCGAAAAATAGACATTTTGCATAAGCTAAGAAACATGTCACAGAGTAAGCTCGTAAAGCAATGTTTAGTTTGTATAGAAAAATTAGGAATTTAGGATTCTCCATTGACTGCCAACTTAAACTATTTGACCACACCATTGTATCAATTTAGACATATGGTTGTGAGATCTGGGGCAATGGTGACCTGTCACTTATTGGAAAGGTACACACTGATTTCCTAAAACATATTCTCGGAGTTAAAAAGAGCACGCCTCATGTTATGTTATATGGTGATCTTGGTCGCTATCCATTGTCAAATGTAATTAAGAATCGTATGGTTGGATTTTGGCATAATTTAGTACATCAACTGTCTACAAAGCTTTATAAAATAGTATTTACCCATTTAAATGAAAATGGTACTCATTTTAAGTGGACGCATCATGTTGAACATATTTTCGACGAATGTGGAATTAATTATGTATGGAATAATCAATATTTTAATGGAACAAAACAACTGCTATTAACAAGAATCAATCAAAAACTCTCTGACCAATATATGCAAAGTTGGACATCTCATGTTAATTCCTTCTCCAGGTATTTTAATTATAGAATGTGTCAGGATACATTTGGTTATGTATGCTATTTAGACAATGTTCATGATTTCTATTTGCAATATTTGATAAGATTTCGAATGTGTAATCATCACCTCCCTATTGAAAAGGGGCGATGGTTTAATATTGAACGTAATAGGAAATGTCATCTTTGTCAATCAAACGATGTCGGTGACGAATTTCATAAATCTTTTTAAATGTACTCACTTTGTTGATGCAATGAAACGACTGCTACCGTATATTAAAGGTGATAACTGTAACACAATTATGTATAAAAAAGTGATGAATGAAACAGATGAAAAGATATTAATAAATTTAGCGAAGTTTTTTTAAGATTATACTGGAGTATTTTATAAATACACCAGGCTAATTAGCACTTACCTCAATTTACAATTTTGTATAAATATATTTATTATATGTGTCTTAGTTTACTCCAGAAGATAGAAAATAGCGTTCTTTTTCTTAGTATTTACACAGCTTGACCGATTTAATTTTGTATGTTTATTTGTTGTAAACCTCGTATCACATGAATTATATGTGCAGAGTGTACAATTAACTTTGAAATTTTGAGAAACTCTTATAGACTCAATCTACTCATCGATCTTCTAAAAAACTTATTCAATCAAAACAGTTAAACCAATTTTACTTTACGGCGCAGAAATTTGGGGTTACTGGAATAATGATGTTATAGAAAGAGTTCAGCTGAAATTTTTAAAGTATATTCTCAAGTTAAATACATATACAAAACAGTTCAAACGTTACCTCTAGACATAGTTAAATGACCAATGGTTCTTCAATATAAAGTCAATATTGTGTGCATTTATAGGAACTTGGGAATATCAACAAGATGTTAATCCTAAATGGCTTAAACTTGTAAACTTAAATATTTTTCATAACGCTGCAGATGATTTTGATCTGTGTATGAGTTTCGATAACGATGATGAATTGCATTCGGAATATAGTGCACTACTACACAACAGTGCCCGATCCCTACCTTAACAGTGCCCGACCCCTACCTTACAGTTGGGACATTGGCCTACTAGTCTTCTTCCCCCGTCTTTTGCCCAACAGACTGTTCAAATATTTTTCAAAACTTCATGGAAATGCGTTGTCTTCGTAGTAGGTGTTGAAGACTCAGTTACGTTGTAGTTTGTTATAACTTGAGTTTATGTATTATTAAACGGTTGCTAAGTGAAAATTGTTGCTAAGCATGTAGGAGGAGATTTGTGGTTGCGCACAAGACTACCTTGTGATACGGAATCGGAAAACACATTGTGCAATTCAGAATATTTTACTGGTTTTCATATTTTATTTTAAGATCATGCAATATGTTTGATGAAACATTAATAGTGATTAAGTTACAGATATATGGTGGTGAATATAGAACATTACTGAAAATATGAGTTTATCAATTTTAATTAATATTAAATATATTACCATAGGTTGATTTTGTTATGTTAATGTACTACATTTGTACAAATGTAGCCCAGTTAGATTTTAATGGTTTACAACATATCACTAACCATTGACCAATTAGCTTCCTTATTATAAATTGACCACTTACTCCAAAACCAGTTTTAGTAGGACACAGCTATTTTTAGAAAACCAGTTTGATGAGAGCCTTTTTCCAGAATAGGTCGTTGTGGAAGACATGTTTCTTTTATGAGTCTTTATAAGGATCTTGGATCATTTTATATTTGGTATGTATTCAATTATGATTTGGACATTTCTAAGGAAATTACATATTGTCTTGAGATGGTTAAAATGGCAGGTACTTTGACACTCAGTTTTGTGCATAAATTGCTTATACAATGATTAACTTGCAGAATATAACACCAAGTTAACCGGCCACTTCACACATAAAGACATTCTTATGAGACTATTGAATATAAGGATGTGTAATAACTGTTATCAAATAACGTCAGCAAGATATGTCAAGTATTATAGTTCTTGTTTATTTATTATTGTATAATGTCTTTTTTCAGTGTGTTGACTATTCGACTATTTGATTATGTGACTATTCGAGTGTTCGATTACTCCATGTTCTGTTATAAGATGCACACGTTAATTAGACATTAAATATATGTGAACCCTTAACACCTTGTGTGACTTTTCCCCTTATGAGTAACAATATATAAATAAGTGCGGCGGGCCTTCAAAGGTTATATAAACATTCTTTTAATCTACATTCACTGGTATTTATTGTAGGACTGAACTTGTTCTTTCTACTACGAAAGCGGGACATACAAAGTTCCACCTCGACTGGCACTTTGGTCTTTGGAAAAGCAGGATAATAATTCAACTTTCAATGAAATCCCTATGGTAGAATATTATAAAGTTGAAAAGGCTTACCGTACATACTTCCGCATTAGATTTCAAAAATATTAACTTATAGTTGTTGTCAGTGACATGAAGAAAAATAGCCTTTGTCATTACGCAATATCTATTGAAATCAACAAAATACAACTTTGTTAACATGTTGCCAGAGGAAGTATGTAGATGTGTAGCAGCTACAGCAACTATTGGAATGGTTTTGAATGTCTCAACAGTTTTGTGTATTTCTTGAATTTCATATATCAACGGAGGAGGCTAAATATGACAATTTTTAGTTATTTTTTCGTCAAATTGGAAGATATACAACGCCTGATGCTGCAGAATGTGGAGGGAGGAGGAAGAGCACGTCGCATCTGGAGTTGACCATGGCTGCATCCCATCAGACGGCGCCAAATTTGGAGTCTATGATCAGCTCATGTTTGAGCTCAGAAGAGAAGATCATGGAACCCTCGATACATTCCTTTGCATGCCAACTGAAATGTATGAAGAAATATTCGAAAGGGTCCGCCATCGCCTCAGGGAACAACACACCTGGTACAGGGAGGCCTTGGATCCAGACCTCAAGTTAGCTGCCACTTTACGCCACCTGGTTTCTGATGCTAAGTACTCAGACATGCAGTACTCCCGGCGGGTCGCTGAGAATACCCTCTACGTAGTGGTTAGAAAGGCTGTCAATACCCCCAATTTTACTTAAGAAGTTTGGAGATTTTGGTCTGACCACTAGATGACCCTATCAATTTTAGGAATCATCAAGTCAAAGATGATTCCTATTGATTTTGAGGTCAAAGTTCAAGGTCACAACTTATATAGGTCTTATAATTTACATCATATTTACGAATTCCCTGTTGCTAATTAGCATATGGATTTACTCTCAGGGTATCCGTTTATCAGCACTTTCAGTGCTATGATAAGCCTGTAAGCTTATATTCGTATCTCGGATTTAACGTCGGCAGATCGACATAACAATTTTAACATTTGACGCGCACATGCGTATCAACCGAGGCGCTGTTAGAACTGCGGTGTTCAACGTACTAATTTACATTAACATCTCAAATACCTAGTTACCAATCTGCTCCAAAAACTACAGACTGCCTATAGAACGCATTAAGTAGCATGCTAAAATTAGAGATGTAAGGGGTATTCGTAATATGTTATTATTGTTCGAATAAATTTCGTCTTTGCGTGTAAACGCAATTAAACTCATAGAAAACGTAACTATCATAATATCGACGAGTTACACAAGGCATTATAAAAAGCAAAATACGCGAATAGTTTCAAAATAAACGCGTCCTAAATGAAAGAAAATAAATGTATTTATCTATGTTTAGATTTTGGCCGTGCCGGGGAACTAGATACATGTACTCTCGGTTAAAAATAGAATATTTGTCATTGATTCGGACAGGTTTATTCTCCGGAAATTAACCCGGAAAACACGTTATAACCTGGAAAAACATGGATCGTATTGAAGATGAAAAGAAATTATGTGAAATTATAATATTTCAATTCATCCTATAATCAATTTGTTTGGTAATTGTAATTCATTCAAAAGTTCTTACGCGACGTTTTCTTAATTAAGATTGTATGTACTGTAACAAACTAAATTGTGATGCGGATGAGTTACATCAAACCATTTACTTTTGTAAGTACATACTTACAACCATAAACCATAATATAAACTTGATTACTTAATGCATAGTATACTCTTTGAGTTTTACTATTAAAATGTGTTTGAAGACTTCTCAGTTGTGTCACAGTAATTTCAGTGTATGCATCTGGATTAGCGGTCACCGTGATAGTAAATTTAATACAACTCATTTTGTTTGATGCAATTGATTTAGCGGTCATGCCCTGCTAGTAATTTATTACGACACAATAATGATTACAGTGTATAGATCTTTGAATAAATGGATAACTTGCCGCGAAATAAAACAAATGACGAAGCTAGCAATATTGTTGTCAATTAACAAATTCGATGCAATGAAGCAAGATAGACAAGGCAGAGAGCAAGATTTAAAACGTGCCTCTCGGGAAGATATCTCTTCCTCTTCGTCTTTTATTTGTATTGTTGTATTTTGTTAGCATGCTAATTCTCTCTAGTCAAACGACACATGTTTTGCAGTATTCAGTCGCTGATAGTTTGGTTTAAAAAAAGGAATTTAAGTGCTTCGATAAAGATCGTGATAAGCATGAACTAGAAGGTGAAATATTAGTGTTGGATCGAACATGAAATAATATTTGTGCAACGGTTATGATAAGGATGTTTTTGGGTTATAAAAACCGAAGAATCAATCAATGTTGAAATTCAGAACCTCGACCCTAAAATTTAAAACAACTAATATAATTGAAAATCAATTGCATTCTTTTTTTAAATTGCTCATATAACTGTTGGAAAAAATACTATAAAGTCAATGGTACTCATTTTTGATTCAGTTTGCAATGTTATGCAATATTTGTTTTGAAAGGAAACACAACCATGATACAAGCGCAATGTGATGTGGATTTTATCTACTAGAAGATTGATTTTCACTTTCAAAAGTACAGCATTTTGCTCATATGTGGAATGCTAGAATTACAATAATGCAATATGAATTACACTGAAACTTGAAACATAACGAGCTCTTTTAAACTCATGTCATACTGATCAAAGAAGAAAGCAGAACTCTTCAACTTTCAACAAAGGTACAACACCAGACCTATGTTTTGTTTGTTTTGTGGACAAAACATCCAATTCCTTATCACAAGTGCTATCGGAACAATATTTTCTGAACGAGCTTATGCTGCTAAAATATTTTAGAACCTTGACCGGAGCGAAAGTTGTACAAGAAACCTTACCATTAAGCCAGTGGTTACTATCATGCACTAAGAGGTAGACAGTTTGCCCCTAAATTACGATAATTGTACATTTCGTTACATTAGGAAATGGATACACCGTTCCTTTTTTCGTACTGACTTATATAGGGTGTAGTTTTTCACATATGCATTGAAATCCTAAAATGTGCAAGATATACTATTCTTGTGAATTGAAAACAAAACTTATTTTGGCAAATTGTTTTAAACATTTTTGAGTTTTGTTTCTTCTTTTGTGATCAAACTGACATATTTTCATTAAAACAGAAGTTGGCAATATAAAATTAAAGCCTCAAAAAGGTAAACTTTAGTATTACGAATACTTGAGTAAAATATAGATAACTTTAAAAAATCATCCACAGCAGAGATATAATAAGACTTACTTCCATTGAAATAAAAAAAATCAACAAAGAAAGTGACAATTTCACCGAAATTAAAAATATTTAAAATATGATGTTATATATGTAATGAAACTTGCGGTTCAGCTTTGCAAGCATACAAGTAAATTATTTCAAATGACATTATGTGTGACTGCTTTCCTGCATGTAATTATTTTAACATGTGACAAGTATGGAAAAAAAACTCGTTATAAGTATATACAATTATGTATGTATTACTAAGAACTAAACGATTGCAAATTAAATGATAACTTTAAGAAAATCACAGCCTCCTTGGATGCGAACACTCATTCGTAAACACAAAAGAGCATTTGACAAAACAGAAACTACAATCATTCAAACAGACTTTATAAGAAATATAACACTACATACAATAACAGAAACACGATCTCAGCACACAGATAAATTAGCAAACAAACTCAGAGAACCAAATATCAGAGAAATATTCTCTTTCAAAATATCAAACTACCTCAACCTGTAAATTTCAAACACTCTTATTTGTCAGTCCTGATTCTGATTGTTGTCCGGTTAGCGCAGTGGTTAGCGCACTCGCTTCTCACCAAGGCGACCCGGGTTCGATTCCCAGCCTGGGCGCATGTGAGTTTGTCTTGTGGTCACCAAGCCGGACAAGTGGGTTTCCTCAGGGTTCTCCGGTTTCCCCCACAACACAAGACCACACTCTCGCGTAAAATCGTGCCAACGAGAGTGATTAATATAATGTTGTAATAACTTGTTTCACAATCGTTGTAAAATAAATATGTTTAAACTCATTCTGATTACATTACGAACAGAAACTAATTTCAAGTTCATCTCAGCCCCGTAAAGGTTTTCGTAATTTAATATAAAGACTAACGCGTGATTGTCCACAAAGCATGAGCGCAAGCCAATTCATATGCCCTTCTTCCTACTACATTTTACTCTTCTCCCATCTCCTTTAACGGTGCGACATAATTTCGAACGAAGCACCTTAATACCCTACTCTCGTTCTCCCTTCTTTCATTCCCATCCTTTCATTCCTAATTAATTTAATCTCACTTATAAATAACATTTTTTAAATTGTGTACGCTATTTGTCTACATCACGTTACTTTTGTGACCATTTTCGATAATAATACAACATGTATCTTTATTGTCTGCATTGTTATAAGGTGTCTATACCATATCGATGTATAAATGATATAAATAAGGAGAGAAAATATAATATTAGCTCAAAACTATCTCTTCCATCCTTTTCCTGTATACTTGTAATAGGCTGATATATTAATATCATATGAATAAATACTATTTAAACCAAGTGAGTTAGCATCAATTTACTTGAATCCCATATAATTTACAAGTATGCAATGAGTGTATTTTGCTAAATTAGCCTATATGCTATAATTGAGTTTATATAACGTGTAAGTTATGTTACAGTCTTTAACATATTTCAAAGTAGATCGCCAATGAGATAGAAGATCTATCTCAAACTCACACTATATGCTGATAGATCTATATATATTGTGTAGTTGTATTTGTTGTCGATATTGTAGGGTTTTTGTCCGCTCACATAGTTTATGTTTATTTCTTTATAATTATAGAAATATTTAAGCAATCAAAATCAAACTTTATACATAATTGAACCTTTATGTTTTTGTTCTTAACTACACCTTTTGTTGCACTTATTGACGCGGTGTTATTGTTTTTCAAACAGTAGTATAAAGTCGACAGGTAAGTGCTTTTGCGTTGGTTTTCCTTCTACATGGTTTCTACATGTCTTCGTATTACTCTGGTCAATTCATAAAGTTTCTAAAGCGTAGTTTGATGTTAAAGTAGAAAGAATTTCGTTTCAAACTAAAATCCCTTTTAGCATCTTGGCTTGTTATTGTTGTTTTTGTTACAGATTATATTACTAAGCAAAATTGACATTCTTATTCTGAATGGAAATGAAGCCAATTACACGTGTACATGTTGCAGAAATCAACTCCCAGTTAAATGTCGATATTCTATTAGCACGAACTATAAAGCTATAAAGGCACCTTCATCCAACAAAGTCCTAAGGCTGTTTTGTGATTTTGTTCAAAAAGTACGGTCGTTTAAATACATGAAAATGCAAAGAGTAATTAATTATTAAACATTCCACACAATAATGGCATTATGCTGACAGCCTCATCGAACACACAGGAATTATGCAAATGCGATTTATTTAGTAAATGGCCTGTTATATGAAATGGTTCAAGCAGTGATTACATGGTATAAGGACGTGTCGGGTAAATTTAAACACATTACCAAACAAAACAAGAAGCAATGAATCTAAAAGCCATCACAGATAAGCATATTTAAATCACAGAACGTTTAAGTCTTGTTCACATGTATACTAAAAACGCGTTCATGTTTTGCTTGAAGTGGTAATGGAAATAACAAATGTATGATGAGCATTATTGGTGATTCATGTTGTGGGTTGTGAGAATGAGAAGTGTCTTTCAGTCATATTAAACACTCAAAATATCGAATACGGAACGAATCTGAAGCAATCTTAAGTAACTCATTTACCACTATCAGAACCAGAAACCCCTTTTCTGGCATTTCGTCCAAAACAGCGAAAGAGAAATTCCGACTGCCTATGGTGATTTCTAGAAGAGAGAGGTATTCAATTAAAGTGTAATGAAGAGTTAATTGTATTTAAACGAATGGCCAATAGCGCTCCCTGCTTGGTACCCCTTGCTGGGGATTACGCGATTCTGGCGGGCTTATCAGCGCTCTTGTCCGGCGTGGGCATTCTTCGCGCACCAAGCAGCTAAGCAACTTGAATTTGTATGTAATGGATTATGATTATTTTGGACTATTTTAAGTGATTGTTAGTGAAGATAAAGTGTACAATGGAGGAAGAAAACGTTCCTCAAAGCGGGTTTAACTTTGATACGTGGGCCACAGACATTAAACTATCGAGAAAAGTGATGCAAATCTTACGCCAAGAGGAGTTGGTAACTAAGGAAGCATTGACACTTGTTAGTGAATCGGATTTAAAAACCATAGGATTACCACTTGGCTCAATCAAAGTCCTTCTTCAGGAGGTAAAGTTGTGGAGAAGTGAAAACAGTCAACCCGAACGTCCAATGCGATCACACTAGACAGCGCTGGTAGGTTACTTGATAATTTACTAGCTACTGGCATTCCACAACTGGAGACTGCCCCTCCCCAAAAGAACGCGGAAATCCTTTTCATGGATCCGCGATCAATCCTAACACTGAAGGCTCAGTCGCGAAAAGCTGCTCACATAACACAGTTTTTGTCAGAAAAAAATCAAAACGACGCCGCCAAAACAGACGCAAGGAGTACGTTTTACGGTCCGATGCGGAGGAGACCTTGGTGTTGAAAACCGAGGATGAACATCCTTACCTTGGGATCTTGATTGAAGAGTGGGGTGCAGCCAACATGCGCCTACTAAATCATTTGCTAGTCACCAAGGAAATCGAACGAGAGGAAATTGAGTTTTACCTCGCATACTCAACACGGATATTCGAATTCTCTGCAAACTACGAGTGGAACAGTGTTCTTAATTATGACTTTCACTACCGCGAACTGCAAGCGGAACACCAATTCAAATGGGGTACGTTTTCCCCTCATATGGAAATGCAGATCCTTAAATTCCGACTGACTATGGTGATTTCAAGAAGAGAGAGGTATTCAATTAAAATGTAATCTTTTTTGTTTCTACATTTTTCTTTGCATATTAGACTAATGATAAAAATATTTTAATGAAGCCTAATTAGTATGCAAAGGAACCAAATTCGCATTTGCTCTGAAACATGACACCGCAGGGCACCAAAGGACACAAGCACAATGTTAGTATTAAAGCCCACATTAGTACAGGAACCTAGTCATTTATTGTCCTATAGCCAACCACAGCCTATTCAGCATCGTTCTTCTCTGATTTGCTCAGTTTTCCGTTCCTCAGTTTGTTTTTCTTTCCAGTTTTTGTCTCAGTTTTACCTTCCTCCTCGCCACTTCCTTCTTGGTTTTCCGCTTCCTTCTCCTATCCCTTTCCTCTTGGTTAAGGCTCCATACCAAACACCAAGGGTTGCGCCTTGCGGTTCAGAGAAAATTTCAAAGTTTTCTATATAGAAGTATCAATAAAAGAAGCTGCGACACCCATTGCCTCATGGGGTATTATCTGAATAATGTTGGTGTAAACCCACTTCGTTAGGCTATATACCAAATATCAAACGTCCTGGCAATGCGGTTTCAGAGAAGAAGAGTTTCTATATTGTACTTTATTAGTATATGGAACTCTTGGGACTCCGGGGCGGGGCCAACATTTATCCCAGTGACATAATTTGAAATATTTGGTTAACGACCACTCCATGAGGATACATAACAATTGTCAAAAGATTTGGTCTTGCGGTTTCAGAGAAGAAGATTATCAATATTTTTACTATATAAGTGTAAAGAGAACCTGGTATCCCCGGGGCGGGTCAGCTTCGACCTCAGTGACCTGATTTGGTCAATCTTGGCAAGGGACACTACATGACACTACATACCAATTATCAAAACGTCTGGAATAAGCGGTTTCAGAGCAGAAGATTTCCAAATTGTTTTAGCATAAAGAAATATTGTGACCCCTGGGGCTGGGCCATTTTTGAGCACAGGAATATCATTTTAACAGTGATGGTAAAGATCCACTACTACATAAGGATGTCTACCAATATTTAGGGTATAGGACTTATGGGTTCAGACAGGAATATTTTTTTAAACAAATAAAATGTTCACGATAAACGACGGACGCCGGACAAAGGGCGAATATAATGTATAGGGTCGGAACTTCATTGATAAGAAACAACTTGATCTAATGACGCATTTATTTGTACATAATATATATAACAAATGAAAGCGGTATAAAGCAACATGTACATATTTGCGATCATGTTGTACACATATGACCATCGTTTACAATATTTATAACCGTTAATAACATGTAATACTAATAATTAAACTTATATATTTCGTTTAATGAAAAGCAAAAAGTTATTCAGATTGTAATTATTGCTAGGTTCTTCAAGAACAAGAATTAATATTGAATTCAATCAAGTACTGAACAGATACATGATATATAACTATAACTATATGTGATGTTACTCATGAACAGATATTAAAGAGATGTTGATCCATAGTCTTAACTCTTAACACGGAAAACAGGCACAACATATATTGTCAAGAAATGTGTGATGTTCACACGAACAATATTATCCATAAGCTTACAAAAACTCAAATTGCATTGAATACAGCATACGAAAACGACATAGCAAAGACAGAAATTGTTGGAAGACAGACTTACTCCAGTAATTGCAACCTCTTAATTTTCCAGTGCTGTGCTTGGAAATCCAAAGGACAGTCTCATTAATGTAGCCTAGGGGTGGAGCTGTAGCTAGGGAGGTTTTAGACAGTATTACTGCATTTTCGATAGTATCTCCTATGTACTTAATAGCTCCTAGAATTATTCATGAGATGGCTTCTTGGTTTCTCTTACCTAAATCTGACGTATAGAATAATTTATTTAAAATGGAAAGCAATGGTGACATCCAATTACTATGATTTCAGTTAATACTTATATTTAATTTCTAAATGATCGTATGTCTGTATCAAAAGTAGTTATATTATTTCATCCGAAGACAATAATCCATGTCTTTATGAAAAAAACGACAATAAATCAAAAATTGTTCAAAGAAGCTACAACTGCTGATGTAAAGTCTAAAGCAAAATACTGGCCATTTCTTAAAAAATCGTCAAACAATTGTCTAAACGCAAGGTAGGGGCGCCTGCCAAAACACATTGACACAAACCCAGTCCTTTCTTACTGCCAAAACTGGCATGGTCCCTGTAGTTTTATTAGGTGCTTAGCAAGTAGCTCATTTTTGAATTGGTCAGTGAAGGTAAAAAATATCAAAATGAATCTATACAAAAATCATTTTCTTAAAGGGAGGCTTGGTAGGTGATTTGAAATGGTAGTCTACTAACGTCTTTATAGCATAGCATGACAAGTTATGCTACTGTTTGCAAATCAACGTAGCGTTTCAAGTTTATAATTCATTGAATGTCCGTGCTCATTTCAACAACTGAGTTTCAAAACATGTGGGGTATCTAAAGCCTGTCAAATTCTCACATTAATGAAACCGATTGCCTCCATCTGCCATTTGGCGAACACCTTTACGTACAACGTGGAACTAACTACTGAAGAGGCGGGCTCATACCTCGTAAAGCATTCATATAAGCACAATATGTAATGGTTTTACTTCAATCGAATAATCAATTGTAGCTTTAAATTACGCGTGCATGAACGTTGCAGTGGCAAACGAAACTCTTTGAAGTACTGAAACACATTGCTCGGAGCCATTACTATGGCGGTACAAATATGTCGTACTTTGATGGGGTGTTTGTAAACAGTAGTATAAGTCGACAGCTATGTCTTGTTACAGTTGGTTTTGCTTCAAAATGGTATGTAAATGTCCTATATGATTGAATCGTAAGACAGTCATTGAACATACTATTATATAAGGAATATTCAAGCAAGCAAAAACAATATAATTTAAAAAGTAATGTATAAGAAAGGTTAGCAAAAATGTAATATCAATATGTATATACACAAAAAATATAGATAAAACTGTACAAAAATACAAAACTGTTATTGAAAGCTTGGCTAGAAGAGTAGTACCATGTGATTTGATCACGTGACTCATATAATGACAAACGGAAATGTTTGGCATTGCGTCACGGAAAAAAATCCAATTTCCGTTCAGGAAAATATATTGAGATATACAGCAACTTCTTAATTTATAATAGTATAAATTAATTTTGCGATCATTAGATTTCTTCATCAAAGCTATGTAGGTCATTTCATAAACAGTGTTTCTAAAGCGCAGTACAATGTAAAAGTTAATTAAGTGTTTGGTTCAAAACAAACTATTTTCAATTAAAGCCCTTTTAACATTTCGAATGCTTGGTGAAGTGTTTTCCTTATTTAAGATATTATTTGTGTGCACCAATGATATTGTATATTCTATGAAACCAATTGGGACTAAACTTATTCTAGATGGAAATGAAGCATATCTGCACGTGAAAATGTTGCAAAAATCAGTGATACTGCATTAAATGCTAATTTAGTTTAGATATTCTATTCGCACAAATGTAAAAGCTATGTAGGCACCCTCAGTCGACATGTTCTAAGGCTTTTTTGAGATTTAATTCATAAAGCACGTTGTTTAAATGAATGACAAATGTATGAATACATATTAAAGAAAACATATTCCATGTTTTTACAAAACTCTGTTGTTGTTTTTCAGGGGTACGAAGAAATATGTGTAACATTAATTATGCAATAAGTATTTAATTATCAAAATACCATACAATAATGGCATTAGGCTGACAGCCACATCAAACACGAATAATGCAAATGCGATTTATTAAATAAATGTCCTACACAATAACATAGCAGTCTTATGATTTCATATTCAGTTAAATAACCTGGGCCCTACTCGAAAACATCTTGAATTTATCTAAGAAATATCTAAATGTGTTCATTGGGCTATAACATGGATTGGCCAATACACTGAATAGAATAACAAAAGCATGTCCAAAACAACTATTTGTATATTGAATACAGCCCTAGCTCGGCCCGTATTTGATGCAATATATATCAATATCACTAGACTAGACATACTTTTGTTATTTCATGCAATGTATTAGTCAATTCATTATACAGTCCAGTCAAAGCATTCAAAATTTACTC
Organism: Mya arenaria; assembly: GCF_026914265.1. Lineage (NCBI taxonomy): Eukaryota > Metazoa > Mollusca > Bivalvia > Myida > Myidae > Mya > Mya arenaria. The sequence goes on along the minus strand of NC_069136.1, from coordinate 51,482,431 downwards.
TTTACAGAAATAAGCCAAAATCTCTGATGATTATTGAGTTGGGCCTAGAGTTATATGAATTGGTTTTAGCAGTGATGACATTGTATAAGGTGGTGTCAGGTAAACATGAACATATTACCAAAAAAAGAAAACGCATCTAAAAGCCGCCACGGAACAACATATTCAAAAACACAAAACCTTTGAATCTTGTTCACATATATACTAAAGACGCGTTCATGTTTTGTTTGGAGTGGGAATGGAAATGGTAAATGTATGATGAACGTTATTGGTGATTTATGTTGTGGGTTGTGAGAATGAGATGTGTCTTTCAGTCATATTAAACACTCAAAATATCGAATACGGAACGAATCTGAAGCAATCTTCAGTAACACATTTACCACCATCAGAACCTCTGCCCCTTTTCTGGCTTTTGGTAAGAAACAACTAATATTTATGAAGTATAATTGTAGATTTCTAGAAGTAAAGGGTATTTAATGTGAATCTAATCTTTGTTGTTTCTACATTTTCCTTTACATTTTTGACCAACGATAACAATGTCTAATGAAGATTATTAAGAATGCAAAGAAAGAAAAATCACATTTTCTCTGAAACTCTCAACATGGCATCACGGGGCACCAAAAGTCACAATCACAATGTTATTAAGTCCTCATAAATACAGAAACCTAGTCATTTACTGTCCTTATGCAAACTATCGCCTATTCAGCATCTTTCTTCTCTTCTTTCTGTTCAGTTTTGGCTTCCTCAGCTGGTTTAGTTTCTCCAGCTTCAGTTTTCTCCTCAGTTTTACCTTCCTCCTTCTCAACTTCCTTATTGTCCTTTTCCTCACCCTTCTCTTCACCCTTTTCCTCTCCCTTCTCCTCCTTCCCTTCTTCCTTCTTTTCCTCAGCTTTTCCCTCCTCTTCCTTCGTTTCACCCTCTACTCCTTCCTTCACTTCACCATTCTCCTTCGGTTTTTCCTCCTCTCCTTCTCCCTCCTTCTTTTCGCCCTCTTCTTCCGCTTCAGGCTCGTTTCCGCCTGGTCCCTGAAAGAAACACATTCGATTTCAGGCACTTGTCATAATGTATACAATATTTATTTGTTATGTTAGTCTAAAACATGATTCGCTAATCATGTTAAATCAATTTTGAGTCCAATCAAAACACATAACTAATTTTATTATAACCATTTGAGAGGTGTGCTTTAACCTTCTTTGACCTCTTACTTATTGGAGTATGACCAATTTGAAGACATCGTTCAAAGCCAATGCCTTAAAACTCTTAGACCTCTTAACAAGGTCTGTCTCTATGACATTGTAGACAATGTCGATGTTGTCCTTGATGTATCGTCTGGGTTAATTCACTTAATTAACAAATGCTAAAAAACGAAACACCTACCCTATATTTCTTGGACTTCTTGATAAGCCCTGCTTCGATGAGGCTGTAGGCCATGTCGATAATGGTGTCCTTGAGATCACGCGGGGTCACGCCGAGTAGTTCCTTCATCTGGAACGACATATTAGGTATAAGGTCAATGCATGTCAAAAACTTTGTTATTCATTTGGGGACATGGATCGATTTACTTTTGTTATAACAGAAGAAGGATAAACTATTGCAGAGAATGTGAACACTCTTTGGTATACAGCCTCATTATAATATTGCTGGCAATAAGATTACACACTTTACGCACTCAATGCATACTTATTTTGACTAATAAGAAGAAAACTATTCACTGAAGAGTTGTGCTCCCGATATATGGCACATAAAGATGCAAAACTAAGTTCACAGCATTCACATATCATTCTAGATTCAGGGTTGTGGTGTGTGGTTAAACATGGTGTGTAGGCCAATATTAATGTAGGTGCGGGGGCATGCCCCCCTGGATTATCTTTTCAGCTAGATTGCTTGTGGTTTTAGTTTTGATGTATATTTCCAACAGCTTGATATAATTACAAATTCACCGAATTCCTTACAGTTGACTTCAGAACATACAAATCATGGTTGTGTGAAGTAACGAACATACGCATTTTACATTCAAAAATAAAAATGACGTGCAGGCTGGTCCAATGTCCTGCCAGCACGATATTCTTTTATTGCATGTCCATTGTGCCAGCACAACATTCAAATATTAATGTCCAATTCCTTATGTCCAATGTTCAGCTAATTTCACACAGCTTAAATGCATACATCTTGCATTTTAAAGAGTTTGCTGCGACCTACATGGAATATGGAAAGCTACACCACTGAGATTAATTGCACTAATGCAATATGCCATAGGTAGCCACTGACCTTGGTGTTGTCGAACTTGACGACTTTGTTGACCTGGGGAATGATCATCTTGACCGACTTGTCGAACACGCCAATGATGCTCAACACCGCGTTCGGGTAGTTGGCCGTGGGAACGTTGTAACCTGTGAAAACAAATGACGTGGTAGATATGAGGTAAGTTCACCTTATAACATGGTAGAGGTAAGGTCCACTTACTGGACTCCGCGACATTTTGATGTATAATTATACTGATGCAAAATTTCGGTGAGAGCTAATTTATTAGGCTCTCTCGTTGAACTGATTATTTCCTCCATTTTCGCCCACATTTACATCAATCAAAGCCATGTTGCGTCCAGGCATGTGTTGGGTTTAACCAGTCAAAAACAAACATAAAGTCCACATACGCCTAGAAATTAACTCTAATTCATGCGACTGTGTTTATAAGACGTAGGCGAGTTTTTCGTGCGTTAATTTAAAAGTTCTGTTTTATGAATGAAAAAGTTCAGCTTCGTTAATTTAAAACTTCTTTTTTCAGAATGAAAGAGTCGCACTGCGTTTATTTAAAAAGACTTTATTATGAAAGAAGCAGTCCAGCTTCTGCATTTGAAGGTTGTTTTTTTTTATTATGGATAAAAGAGTTTAGCTTAAGTAACTGTTACAGACAATAAACTTTGTATAGGTTTTATTCTCATTTGAAAGTGCTAGAAGTCATTGTTTTTTTTCATGAGCACGCCTCGTGCATGTGCACTGGGATATCATGAGCACGCCTCGTGCATGTGCACTGGGATATCATGAGCACGCCTCGTGCATGTTCACTGGGATATCATGAGCACGCCCCGTGCAAGTGCACTGGGATATCATGAGCACGCCTCGGGCATGTTCACTGGGATATCATGAGCACGCCTCGGGCATGTTCACTGGGATATCATGAGCACGCCTCGTGCATGTTCACTGGGATATCATGAGCACGCCTCGTGCATGTTCACTGGGATATCATGAGCACGCCTCGTGCATGTTCACTGGGATATCATGAGTACGCCTCGTGCATGTTCACTGGGATATCATGAGCACGCCTCGGGCATGTGCACTGGGATATCATGAGCACGCCTCGGGCATGTGCACTGGGATATCATGAGCACGCCTCGGGCATGTGCACTGGGATATCATGAGCACGCCTCGTGCATTTTCACTGGAATATCATGAGCACGCCTCGTGCATGTGCACTGGGATATCATGAGCACGCCTCGTGCATGTTCACTGGGATATCATGAGCACGCCTCGTGCAAGTGCACTGGGATATCATGAGCACGCCTCTTGCATGTGCACTGGGATATCATGAGAAATGATGATAACATAATCAAGCGTAAGCGTTTGAAAGTCTCTAGTTGTCCTTCATGTATCGACTTCATGTCAAGTAATACTGTTGTCGTTGTTAAAGTGCATATATAAGTATAATTGAGCCAGGCAAAATGTATTCAAAGGAAACGATCAATCCATCAATAACTGAAGAAATACTCTTAGTAAACTGGCGATATTTCGAGGACGCTCGGGACCGACCTGAAAGCTCGAGCTATCCGATGGTTCGAAAAAACATTTTCATATATTTATGGCGTCAAAAGAATATAAGAAAATCTTTATAATTATCTTAATACAAGTATTAGTACCATTTAAGATTTTAACTTTAAGTCTGTATTATTTTCTAGCATAAAACCAACCTTGGCTTTTAAATTCCTTTGCCAGGATTAAAGCTATCTCCTTCATCCACAGGTTTTCGTTCGTAACAAGGACTCGCTTGCCTGAAACGAAATAATAAGACATACCAATTAATGTATTGATATGTTTATTCTATTAGTGCGTATGATTTACAATTATTGAATCTTTTCTCTCCGCATCAAGAGTCCATTATTCTATTAGTGCGTATGATTTACAATTATTGAATCTTTTCTCTCCGCATCAAGAGTCCTTATCTCGATGACCCATTATCAAGAGGCTAAGAGTGGTCTAGGTTTAGGTGTTCGCTTTTGACCATAAGTTGTTGTGGGTTCGATCCCTACCAGGGGTACCTTTTTATGACCTCTCAAAAAGGACACTGTACCGGTTCCTGCCAAGAAAACGTACTCGAGATTGATCTTATAAGCAAGCAGCTTCCGTCGCAATAGAGCTAAAATATATATTAGTATATACCAAGAAGACGTGTTTCAACGAACTGTGTGCACCATATGTCTTGGACTCTCAGTCATTCGCTCATGAACCATCGTTATGACTACTCTAGTCCATGACATATTTACATCATATTTATAACATATTTCTAAATACAAAATTGCCCCCAAAAATAACTAGTAAATGGTAGACGTTTAAAAATGTATACGTCTGTAAAACGGTCAACCCTTTATATGTGAAATAATAAATATTATGCCATGACCTATGCCAATCTTTTTACTTAGTTATTTATAAATAAAAACAGCAAAATGAACATAATGAACAACAATACAAAGTCAGAACAACTTAAGAAAATGACTAATAGAACATTTATATCGTGTGCGACAGGCAGGCAGATTCGTTGACGGTGGTAAATGTTCTCCAGTTATTGTCAACCTGCCAATTCCCAGTATGATCTATGTAAATATATTTGATTGGTTTTCGTCTCAAGAATACCCAGAACGAAAAAAGAATTGTAGATAGAAATGAATAATAATATGGTTAAAGAATCTGCAAATCTTCACAGACTGCTCAAAACGAATATGTCTTCATCAAACTTTGTAAACAATCACAATAGGAGTACCATCCCGAACAAGTTCGATAATAGCCGGCAGCTAATTGTATAAAAAACTTTTATAAAATGTCGACTTGTCATATTTTGGTTAGTTTGAACATTTCAATGAGTTGGCTAACTATATATATTGGGTAACCAATGACTAATCAATAAACTATTTAGTCCAATTTTGACCACACCCATTAAATGTCCACTTGTCATATTTTGGCTAGATTTAATATTTCAATTATTTAGTTGGTTATTATTTATAAATGGGCAACCTTTGACTAATCAATAAACTATTTTGTCCAACTTTTACCAAATCCCAAAACAACAACCATTTTATACATTTGTCTGCATATCGCTACAGTAACTCCTGGGAAAAACGTGTGTCATTACCGGAAGCCTCCTGTGTGGTCATGGCCTTGATATGCGCAGTGGCGACATCGCGCACGTCCACAACGGAGAAGTTCAGCTTGGGCAGCGCCATGGAGGAATGCTCCAAGAGACGTTTGACAATCTGGTATGTAAATTAGAAGCACATGTTAAACCGAAAAGACACTTCCATGTAAAGATGCACCTACGTAAAGGTCCATTAATATCAACATAAAATGGATATATGTTCACACAAGGTTTTATATTAGTTCTGCACTAGAATGGCCACCAACACGCATTCAAGATCTACATATATATGCAATTTAAAGGCAACCAAAACATATTTCATTTCTGCATTAACACTAGATGGGCAACCGATGTTTCTATACAGTTTCTACATATTCCCTAAAAGAGTAACTAATGCGTCTAAATAGTTTCTACATATGCACTAGAAGGGTAACCAATTCGCAATGCAGTTTCTTCTTATTAGCACTAGAAGTGCACCAACTTGGTCTATACAGTTTCTACATATGCACTAGAAGGGCAACAACTTAGTATATACAGTATCTACATATGCACTAGAAGGGCACCAACTTAGTCTATACAGTTTCTACATATGCACTAGAAGGGCAACAACTTAGTCTATACAGTTTCTACATATGCACTAGAAGGGCAACAACTTAGTCTATACAGTATCTACATATGCACTAGAAGGGCACCAACTTAGTCTATACAGTTTCTACATATGCACTAGAAGGGCAACAACTTAGTCTATACAGTATCTACATATGCACTAGAAGGGCACCAACTTAGTCTATACAGTATCTACATATGCACTAGAAGGGCAACAACTTAGTCTATACAGTTTCTACATATGCACTAGAAGGGCACCAACTTAGTCTATACAGTTTCTACATATGCACTAGAAAGGCAACAACTTAGTCTATACAGTATCTACATATGCACTAGAAGGGCACCAACTTAGTCTATACAGTTTCTACATATGCACTAGAAGGGCAACAGCTTAGTCTATACAGTTTCTACATATGCACTAGAAGGGCAACAACTTAGTCTATACAGTTTCTACGTATGCACTAGAAGGGCAACAACTTAGTCTATACAATTTCTACATATTCACTAGAAGGGCAACCAATGCGTCTATACAGTTTCTATATATTGATTAAAAGGGCCCCTTACGTCCATACTGCTGCACTTGGAGCCGTTCAAGACGGGTCCCATCACGTAGGAAGGGTTCACCACCGCCAATTCAACCTTGTCCTCATCTGTAGGGAAAAAAACGTAATGATTATCACTGAAATAAATGTGATTCTAGAAAACGGCTTAACGCCAAAATTATGATAAAATAAATTTAAAAAGTTCTTAAACAATGAAGTTAATGTTTAGTAATTTGGGTTTTGGGTCATACGATTTTTACTTATGTGTTATATGTAAACATCTAAACTCATGGTTTAGTGTTCAAGTGTATAACCACACATAAATAAACACGAAATTTCCAACCTACATTGTCAAAATTCGATAACTTTCTACCGTTATTATTTTTATATCATTCCCCTTTTCCTTACCTGGCAGTTCCTTGACGTACTCCCAGGCAGCCTTCTCCGCGAGCACCTTGCTCTTCCCGTGGGCGTCCAGCTTCTCCGCTTCCATCCAGTCTTCTTCCGTGTACGTCTTCCCAGGCTCCGCTGTCCCGTCTAAAATGTATATAACGTTATCCTAATAATTCTTCAAGACCAATGAGATTTTCGCAGCTATAGTTTATGGACTACGGGCACGCCCACCTCCAACCAGTCCAACTCCCTTAGCATGTTACCCGCTTCCGCTTATACGGTCATCAACGTGAATCACGTTACTTGATAATTTTGAAACGTTACTTGTTTTACGTTGTACAAAGTGATTGACGTCTGGTCTCTCTGATTACCACTTCCGCCGTCCTGTCTATACCGTATTCCACATTAGCATAATGTATGTCCATGTCGTGTGTTGTATAGAACATATTTAAGAGAAGACTCCATTTGTTACTTGTATACCAGTACGAGTAGTTTCCCTTTGTCTAAGATATACAAATTTAGTCCCATGTTGCAACATAATTTAATCCTAAACAATTCCATACGCACTACTTTTTTGACTAACGTGGCCTAATAACGCGCCTCAAAACATAATTTGCACATTATTTACACAAATTCATACTCAAGTTTTAATCCAAACATTTACAGATTATTGCTATACACACAATTGCAAGGACTACTTTTTTGACGGACTTTGCTTTGCACACTTCATACAGGAAAATCTTCACACTAACTAACAATCAATTTGGATATAATTAAAGTCTGTATTATTGCACTTACCTACTTGAGAATGCAACAGATAAACTTACAAGAACAACTAAACTCTTGACGGACTTGGCCTGGACACACATTTTGCCACTATATAATTTTGTTCATATATATAAACTCCCATTCAAACATAAATCACCACCACAAACTTACTTACAGCAGAATGTTACAGATGAAATTGTATACAGTGATTTCTTTGCGTAATATGTACTTCATAACATCAAGGTCACTAAAGACTTCGCTCTTTTCAAATTTGTCTACTTCACAGGCACACGGTTGCTAACAGCACATTGCTACAAATGAACTTAAGTCCCTAAACTTTATTAATTTTTGGATTTTGGGCTTCTCGGCTTATCCAGTCAGTTGTCAATGTATTATTGTAAGGACTACTTCTTTTGAGTATTGATAAGTTCACAACCACCAGCAGCTTACTTACAGCAGATTGCTACAGATGAACTTGTAAGGACTACTTTCTTCACGGACTTTGCCTGAACACACGCCTTCAAGATGGCCTGTGTTCCCTCCACGGCGGGCGTGACAATCTCACTGTCGTCCTTGGGTGGGGTGACCGGGTACGGGCTTGCCACGTGGATCACGTATTTCATGTCCTTTACCGCCCTGGAGAAAAGAGAATTACACATAAAATAGTGCATAAACACAAATGGGCGTCATTGTCAAATAAATCAAACTATATACATCTGATACAATGTAGACTGCAGGGACAAGCACGGCAGCCAAATAACAAAGACCCTGTTTAAAGCTGCACTCTCATAGATTTATCGTTTTTACAACTTTCTTATTTTTTGTCTTGGAATAAGCCAATTTTTGCTTAAATATCTGCAAACCAGTGATAAAAGACTGATGACAAAAGGTCAGAGTGCAGATTTTCATATTTCCGTTCGAAAGTTAATGTTTTATGCCTAAAAGCGTTACTAACTGTTTAAGAAAACTTATTTGTCAGCAGTCTTATATGACTGATTTCCATGCATGTTCGAATTAATTAGCTCATTCCAAGACAAAAAAGTTGTCAAAACGTTCAATATGTGAGAGTGCAGCTTTAAAGACCTAATGCTATGGCCTAATAAACACGAAATGCATGGAATGTACAAAATAAACAACAAAAAAGTCTTCACATGCATTAACATATGTAACAAATATATAACACGCATTAACATATATCTATGAATGGCTAGGTTACCGCCTAGTAGCAGTCGAGTCGCTAATATACTTTAATTATGAGGGCTGAAAAGTTTCTGTTTGGGAAAGTGTCAAATGTAACTACATAGTAAATGTCCATCGTTTCTATGTGTGGCAAGACACGACAAAGCTCTCGTTATTTCAATTACAAGTTTGCACAGTGAACATTTCACTGAAATAATTTGATGATTTATGGACCTTATTTGCGCACACCACACTGTAGGCATAATAACATAATCACTCACGGTTCCCATGATTCTGGTTTGGTGAGGTCCGCCTCTACTAGTTCTAGCTTGAAGGTTGCTTCCGGGCACAGCGTCTGTAGCTTCTCAACCTGCAAATGGAGATGTTTTATTAGAGTATTAACCGCTTGATGGGTCATAGTAGAATTTATATTTGTCGTTTCTAATTAAATAAAAAGCGCATCATGCAAACGTCCTCACCTATACCGGTCGATGCTTTACCGTTATGTCTTTATTACATGTCTGACGGGGTGATAATGTATAAATATTATATGGTTGAAGAAATTGTAGTAAAATGTCACAGCTAACATTACGAGACTAAATGGCAAAGATAACTATACGAGGATAAAGGAGGACATCACAGCCAGCCAAATAGCCATTAAGGACAAAATATAAATATTCGAATCGTTGAAAGGTTTTCTAGTGGGAGCAATAACTCACAACCATTAAATTAGTGTATGACAGTTTGCTTTTATCTGCATGCAGCAACAATGGCCCGTTCAAAGATTTTATCAAGTGGGATCAAGTTTCATAACTGTTTGTGAGTTCAATGAAATGAATTCCTGTCACCCGAAAGTAGAAAAAGTAAGTTCAATGAAACTTTGTAATACGTGGTACGGATCTATGACGGGAAATTGCTCGATATCGACTTTAAAATTTATACCTTATCCTTGTCCTCGAGTGACCTCAGCGTCCCTCTGACCTGGTAACCCTCTTCTTGCAGCTGACGTATGATGTGTGTGGCTATAAATCCGCTTGCGCCGGTAACCAGCACGCCTATAAATAGAAAAAAAACGAACTTAGAATGGTTATTGAAGTAATATTAAATTACCATATACAATATTCCTACATTTATGTTGTGGCATGAAACAGTACCATGCGAAATAAAGGAACCTTATATACTGATCAATGTTTCAGTTGTATTCCTCTTAAATGGTAAGTAATGATCTATGTCACATTATTCATAACCTTCGATTTCTTTTGTAGATAAAATGTAGGTTCTAGAGCACGTGGTCTGACAACCTTTCATTGTAATCGTTTAGTGTGTTCTTAAAGAAGAACCACCAGGAGCAAATAATTAATTTTGAAGTCAGAAATAGGTGATACTCTTGAATTTCCATATATGGGAAATAAAAGATTTAATGAGAATCCTTTGAACATATTAAAACGTTTAGGTGTTGCTTTTGTTTAATGTATATTTAAATTGAACGTTTGAATTTGGGAGAGTTACCACAAGGCATTTAACTACCCGCCTTAAACGGAAGACGGAAAAAATTCCCACGGGCAATATGCCCCACCAAATTTAGGCAGGTACAATCCCATCTTCCCCAAATTCCGGTATAATATCCAGCCTTTCTTGCAGACTGCTAAGGTAATTTACCATATTCTATTAAATAATGTGTATAATAATTTATTTAAATACATTTCAATTTTTCATTCTACACTTTATTTTGTAGCTTATGCAAAATTTAGTCGGATGGATGTTGTCCGGGCCGGATGTTGTCCGGGGGATGGTGTCCGGGAGGATTTTGAAGGGTGGGATTTGTCCAGGGGATTTTGCCCGAGGGGATTTTGTCCTACACTCTGAATACCCTGCGTTCCGAAAAGGTGAGTTGTTCAAAGTACACGTGTACTCTAATAGAATGCGGTTCCCGCTCTTGCGTGTGAATACAATATTAAACAATAAAACCAAACAAAATATTTTAAGTTTTACGAGTATAATGGCCACAATGTTCGCCCTTGATTTTTGTTTTAATTTTCTATTTCATTGCATGTAATTTGTGGTCTAGTAAAATCTGCAGAATGAGTTTATAAGACCCAGGAATGTTCAGCTGGAAGATCTCATTTTAAATTCTGAGAGACAAACACTGCAATTACACTCGGCTTCTGCAAAGTGCGGGATGAGGGTTTACGGTTTCCAATTTTAAGTAATAATGTTTGTGAGCCATGAAAAGGTATACCCTGCCATGAGTTGGGCAATAACAATGTAAGATTTCAGATTTAGTTTTAAAACTGTTTGAACTTTTAATATGTCTGTTAATGTAATATACATGTATATTCGTCGGTAAAAAAATATTGTTTGTGCACATAACGGTAAATGGAGACCTATTTTTAATGTAGTGCCAAGATAAATTCGAGGGTGGAGGGATGGGGGTCAGATCTACACTCAGCATTATTAACAGGAGTTTTAAAGATTTAGCTGCAGTTTAATTCATTATCTAAGTATAGATGTAGTATTCAAAACGTTGGTACCGTTGCCACACCATTTTTATGTCCCTATTTTTTTCGCCTGTTTCACTGCATGAAGACGTCAGACGTGTGTTAACTCGTCTATTACCTTATTAGGAGGTTTAGTAGACGACACATAAAGTCTAATCAATGTCAACATTATTCTAGCTATACGACTTTCGGACAATTACCGAGTGATCCACGTTCTACAAATAATGAGCTGACAGGGTTTTTCTCTGCTGCCAGCTAGACTTGCTGTGATATTCAAATATTACATACTTTTTTGTTAAGAAAACACAACATTTGTCAAGCAAACTGTTGCTGCTATGTTCTCATTGTTGTTGTTGTTGTTGTTGTTGTTGTTGTTGTTGTTCTTGTTGTTGTTGCTGTTGTCGTCGTTGGTGTTGTTTTTTGTTGTTGAATATGTTTTTGTTGTTGTTGTTGTTGTTGTTGTTGTTGTTGTTGTTGCTGCTGCTGCTGCTGCTGTTTTTGTTGTTGTTTATACTCTTGTAATAGTAGTACTAGGACCAAAAGCTTCATAACTTACAGACAAATAAGAAACACACAAGACACAGCCCAATCAAGTAACCATACTGCATTTAGAATTTACCATGGGAGAGACGGTTATATGCAGTTGTGCATCAATTATACCAGAGAATGTAGATTTGCTAACCTTTTTTACTGTTTTAGTAACAAAGGGCGTCTGATATTGTAGTTAATGTGGAATGCGGTGTCAGACAAAGGCAGTTTCCGCAGAGAAATATATGGCGTACTTATAATGATGCGAACATAGCGTCATATATTTGCTGCATGCGTTACTAATAGCGCCATATATAACCTCAATCGGGGATAAAGCTTTAAAGGACTAGTGTTATTAGGTTTGCAGGAATTCTGTGGATGGATCCCGTTCAGCTAACGATGTAACAAGTGGCAAAAAACATTGCAATGCGCATTAGATGATGCAGCAATGTGGACACAGATCAATATCGAAATGTTCGGCTGCAGACATCCAGGGAGGCATTAAAAATTGCAGAGTTTATGTAAGCCGGCGGGTGTTAGAAATGAGATGATGCATTGCGAGCGAGGGTAAAGGTTTTATTCAATCAATTCTCTAATGCATTGAAGTATTGAGCGAAACAAGTATTGTTAATCATTCCTGTTTTGCCCAGATAACTTCTGAAGAAAAAAACACATAAGAAGAGTTTTCCCATTCCCAATCATGTTTTGTAAAATGATAAAATGATAACTAAAGGTATACAGTTAAACCCCGTTGGCTCGAAGTCCCATGGACCGGCGAAAATACCTCGAGCCTCGGGAAATGCGAGCTAATGGGAATTAAGCAGTTAGTAGAAAGACAATGGTCCTTTACATCCAGTTCGAGCCAACGAGGAAATCAAGCCAAAAGAGTTCGAGCCAACGAGGAAATCAAGCCAAGAGTTCGAGCCAACGAGGAAATCAAGCCAAGAGTTCGAGCCAATGAGGAAATCAAGCCAAGAGAGTTCGAGCCAACGAGGAAATCAAGCCAAGAGTTCGAGCCAACGAGGAAATCAAGCCAAGAGTTCGAGCCAACGAGGAAATCAAGCCAAGAGTTCGAGCCAACGACGAAATCAAGCCAAGAGTTCGAGCCAACGACGAAATCAAGCCAAGAGTTCGAGCCAACGAGGAAATCAAGCCAAGAGAGTTCGAGCCAACGAGGAAATCAAGCCAAGAGAGTTCGAGCCAACGAGGAAATCAAGCCAAGAGAGTTCGAGCCAACGGGGCTCGACTGTACTTTAGCCAATCATATTTTGTGATGCATTGTGGTATAAAATAATATCCCAAATATGAGACCGACAGTAAATAATGGTCAACTGAGTTTTTTGGCAATCGTGTTTGCAGAACATTAAGTTGTTAAAAAAAGACAAATTTATTCTTATTAAAAGTAATTTTTGAATTAATGTCGATAAATTTCAATCAAATCGGACGTGGTTTTTTTCCTCCAAACTTTGGACGTAGTTTATCATTCTGAAGGTTTACCTTTATGCATGTATTGAAATGATATTTAACGTTGTTCATTAAAGCTATCACGCATAAAAGGTTGATAAAATCGCAGAAATAAGTATCACGTTTCATCAAACAGTTTTATTGAAATAATTTCTGGAAAAAAGCGTCATTTTCATTTTCCATACATTTCTGCAGGGTGAATAAAATACAGGTGCAATCCAATTTAAGAATATATAAAGTAATGCAATATTATATTTTGTTTAATGAGGAGCATTATTTCTCAAGTTTTCCAGTCCATTTATTTGAGTAAATCAGCAGTCAACCGTTATTGATATTAATTAGGTGAAGCGGTAAATATAAACAGTGGCTGGCCCTGTTGGTCGGTAGTTGACGAAATATAGTGAAGACCACAAAAAAATGTTTATTCATTTTTAACCTTTTCTTAACTTAAAAAAGAAGATTTTTCAGACTAAGAGAAATCTAATACCAAAATAATATGTTGCCGCTGGAATCTTGTTCTCAAATATATAATAGCATTCATAATGAAACATAATATCTATCTTTAATTACACTTTCTTGATTTGCATCGTCTAGGGTAATATTAAATTGGTTCTGTAAATTTCCAGAGATATATGAACGGCAGTGTTTGCATCTGTTCTCGACAATTTGTACGAGTGAAGGATGCCTATGTACATCTGTGTGATTTCAGTTCGCCTGGTGATCCACATGTTTTTTTATGGTGTTTGAAAGGAATTTAGGAGCAGAAAAAACATATGTAACAATTCTACCGAACAAATAGTTTTGTCTTCAAAGACTGCAAAACTGTTCATTTTTTACCCGATTTAAATTAAAATAAGAGCAATTTTACAAACTGTGATAAATGTATAATGTAATTTTGGTCATTAATTTAACATATCAGTAGACCCAGAATTATATGGGATTACTACACGTCAAAATTAAACATTATAGAAAATAAAGTTACCAGAGAACTAGAACTATTTGTGGGTCGATTTCCTTAGGCTGAAAATGTTTTCCTCGTAATGGACCGGGATGGATAAGTATCACCTTCCCATGTTCAGAGTATTTCAGGAAAATTTCAATAATACATAAAAGGACGGGAACGTTTCACAATCAGATCATGTTCGGTTGTTTCTTGAGCCCGAGCATGCTGAGAATGGCTGGGAATTGACACACTCGGATCATGCTCGGCTGTTTCTTGAGCTCGAGCATGCCGAGAATGGGCGGCGACGTGACACTTTTGATTTGAAACAATGCGTTTGTTATTAAATGCAATATTATCAAGAAATAAGCATACAACTGATGGGATATTCAGCCAACTTGTCAGAATAAAACAACACTCGAATAACAATAACACATTTAGTTTCATGGCCATCACAAAACATCTCTCAAAACATAACTATCAGGCAAAAAACTCCTTATTACGACCAGACAACATAAATATCCTTACAACAAATGTTTCTCTGTGAAACAAATTCCGACAAATTACATGGTATTTACCGAGACTTACACGATGTTTGCAATACTTATCCCAACACTAGCGGGTTGAGACGACGGCTAGATGGGCGCGCGCCCCCTCTAAATTGTTACAGTTCCCTGATTTATGTCAATATCCAAAAAACTGTACGTTAAGAATGCACTTAAACATACAATTCCAGACTAAAATGGTTTAATATTTCTTTAGAAACGATCGTAAGCCTTAAATAACTCAATAAGACCACGTTTTATTCATATTCTTTGAGAAGAAGGCGCACTTTCTTAGTTCGGTCACAGAGTGCGCCACCACTTACTTATGCTGAAATCTAAAACAGCCCTTTCGCAATGTGTTTTTAAACTATAAAAGGCTTGAAATTATGCATATACATACATATATGTAGCTAGAACTAAATCTGGAGAGTTCCGTTAAGTAAATAAAGGTAAAGTAAACTTTGTTAATGTTCTTACTTTAGGTTGCCTCTGTATTTTCTACAATTTGAAAAGTACTATTATACTTATTACAGTGAGCTTAAGTTAATATAAACTGATGATTTTGCGAAAACAAAACATAAAACAATGACTTGAGACATGCATGACCATATAAATTTATCTCTAATTTTAGGACTATTTTTGTAAAATGTACCCATACTGTTAATTACAAAGAATAAGTTGTGTCGTTCATTTTGTCAAATTTACACAATTATGATTGATATTGGAACTGCTGAATGACACATTCATCATTCATTTGATCAAAACAATCAGCTTTCAACGTTACATCAGTCTGTCTACCGGCAGATCAATATCTGCAGTGTATTCACAGTCTGATCAGTTTATGCCAAACCGAATTTATAAGTAATTATTTCAAAAGACACGTGATCTCCTTTATAAGATATTGTCAGGAAAGAGCCTACATCTCTACAGGAAAACGTCTGAGGTTTAATGCCGCGTACTACAGCCTCAAGTCTCGTTAGTTTTCGCCGGCCATAGACTGTCGTCTAATGACATTTGCGTACCGTTGCCATGGAAACGCGACGCTTAATGTTTCCAGAGTTATTGCATCGTTTATTGATGTTAATGATGTGACATTGACTGAAAAAAGATACGATATTTCTTCTACAGTGAGTTGCTCCTTAAGACTTGTAGATTCAACAATCAAGGAGGTAATTTTATCTAGCAGCTTCCTTAAGTTCATGTTTATCTAATTCCGCATCATTGTCATGACAACTACGAATGCATGAAAAATTCACGTGACTGTAAGAGGATATGCCAGGTGGCGCTTATTAGATTCAATTTCATGAACTTCTTGTATTTTTATCCAAAATATAAGAAAACGAGATAAACTTGTTAGAAATACAATCTTCATTGCCTCATCCACATAATAGAGAGCTCTTGTACTTTAAAGGCAAACGTACTTTGTCATTGGTTTTATTCTCCTTCAAGCTAATTTTATGTCGATGTGTGAAATTGAGAAGTGAATGACACCGTTTTGAACGTATTCAAAATATTATTTGGTGGGCTCACTTAATGTCTAATATTAAAGATAAAATTAAAATCGTGAACAGTATTCCTGATAAAGTGGTTGTTGGACAAAGTGTCGTTTGCTTTTCCAGTCACGTGATAATTGTGTTCATCCACAATCATGAACAGGAAATTGTGTGAACAATGGCCATCATTTTAAAACAAAAACAAACTCTTTTTTTCTAATATGATAAGAGCAACGCTGGCATTTCTGAAGTATTTCGCAGAAAAGTATCCATAAATTATAGGCTAAATGCATTAACAACTAGGCTTTAATTTAAACATTGTTTATTTCATGAGCGCCCATGGCAACCACACGCATTATACAGATATATACGTAAGGTTTGTAGAGATAGCTGGAAGATGGTGTTATAACCTCTCTACTTTTCTAATATACTAGGCTTTAATTGTTTGTTTCAAGCCAAAAGACAAAGCCATTATCCCCGGTTCTTTGTTCGTTTTGGCATCTCACCACTCCGGAAAATCGATGACAATTTCGAGCATCCTAATATTTTATACGCGGCAATCTTTGTTACATCATAAAACCGCATGCGAGCGCGATGCCACATTTGGTCTGGAAATCACATGATGGAAAACTCCAGCAACAAGGCGGAAGTTGCAATCGATTCGCCCAGAAAGCCCTGAAACAAGCGCCCAGACGACGCCGATTGATTATCTGAAAATCATGCGCCCAGACGAGATCGGACGTACTTTCATTCGTTGATGGTGCCAATGACCGGATATGACCACGTGTCTTGGTCTGCTTGGGTCAACTGGAGAGTTAGCGTGAAAACCTTGTATCCGCATACGTTAGTAGTAATTCTCATTGGTAATTGGATTCATCAATTTTAATAGTAACGGACCCGAGAAACCGGAATGACCATTAAACTGCATGAGGAGCTTGTTCATAAAGTGGGTCTCGGTCAGCCTAAATCGGTATCTTACTTTAATAAACCTGGTGCAAATACTAATTGCATAGACCGTTGTTGTGTTCCGGAACCCCAGAACAAATCAGGAACATTGAAGGCATTAAAGGTCTCCGACAGTGGAAACGATTGTTGCCTTTTGTCACGCAAACATAACATAAATAGTCTGGAAAGTCTATCAGATAAACTTGAGTACTCCAAGACTGATCAAAGAGCTGCGGTATGTCGGTCATTGCGGTTTCCCATATAATAAACGAAGAGCTGTAAGCAAAAAATGTGTTTGACGTATATTATTCTTATGGCTAAATCACATATGGTTAACCATTATATAACAATATCAAGTTATGATGTACATTAGAATTTCATCTACATTTTTAGCTATTGAAATTGCCATAGAGTATTTCGCTTCATGTCTAGCAGACATGACGTCACATATTTGTTCACCGCCTGCTAAAATAAGTTAAAGATTATAACCTACTCAAACAGTCAATGAGACTCCGTTTATTATATAAAAATACAGTTTTATAACCTAACAAACATGACATCAAAATTTAGTTCTCCGCCTACTAAAAACACGTTCTGATCTAAGTCAGTTAAAACATATTATGCCATGTATCAACTTAACTTTTTTTCTTATGACAAGTAAATTCACTTGTTGCATGATTATGTTATAGTTAGATGACATGAAGTGAATTCTTAATGATTAAGAATGGGCGGATTGAGCGAAGCGGACGAGTCCTTCTTAATCATTAAGAATTCACTTCATGTCATCTAACTCACTTTATAGAATACAACCTTATTGACTGATACATTGTCAACGCAAAATCTGACGCAGAGTGTGTATCGGATAATTGGCAAGTAGGCGGACTTTTTAACACGCCCGAAAGTTGAAATCCTTAATGATTAAGTCTACTACTTAATGGTTGCCTTTCTGTGATTTTATTGGCAGAAAATGTAGGTTGAATTCTAAGAATAAGGTCAGAGCTGTGATGATTAAGTTACCCTCACAGTTGTCCGAGGTCTTACTCGGGAAGTAGTTCTTAATCATTCACAATTCAATAGACAGAGCTTTAACACCCTGACTCTTGTCCTCAAGTAACCCGGCCAGATGAGACAAGGGTTAGATCATATATTATGTATAACGGACAAACTGGTATTCCCAGGAGGAGCATCTGTCTGCGGTTACTGAATTGATTAAACACGCACTTACATATAACGAGGGTTTGACTTACATAATATGCTGGAGTAAATGATACTTTAGTACGAGAATGTGGTTATGGCTTTAATGTGCCGGAGTGAAAACCTGATACAGACAAGTGATGATGCTAATATAATCAATTGTGCATTACTGGCATTCTTGCACGTGGTGTTAACATCAAACGCATTATGATGAATATATTCCAAAGAAACAGATAATTCAGTTCGAATTTCTTTTATAAAGATGCACTCTTACTTCAAAGTATGAGTTACTTCAAGTAAAAATATTGTTTTAATATTCCGAAAAAGATGTCGAAAACAATGTTACTTATGAAGAACACCGAGTTTATTTTGAAAGAAATGAGCTTAAAACATTGTGTTTCTTTCTGACTTTAGTACACCACAGTTAATCGTTTAGTATTCACCAATCATTTAATGTTATTGCGCTTTCTGCTATTAAATACACCGTTACAATATTGTAATAAGTAATTAATATTTTCCATAAATGCATTATTTATTAAGAAGTTAAAGATTCATCAGTCAAAATTCATGTTTGTTATACATGTGTACGTTTTGATTTTGAATGAGAGGATCACTTAACTAAATGAACAACTGTCCCTGTATGGTTGTGTACTCGAAACCTGTTTTAAACACCCCAGTGATTTTCTGACTCGCTGACAACCCCAGCGTGTGTTAGAATACAACCTACATTTTCAGCCATCGAATTCGAAGATTATATCCTAATAATTAAGAAGGGCTTGTTCGCTAAGATCACTCCTCCCATTCTTAATCATTAAGAGTTAACTTCATGTCATCTTACTTTTACTTTATACCGTTATGGTCATGCATATCTAATCTGTCTATGTTGTTTTGTAACGCCATGTGTCCTTTGTGTCTGTGACCTTGACCTTCACCCCGTGTCGCTAAACGAGGACGTTAAATATTTATAGACTGGACAAATAGTTTCCATTGCATTATTGAAATGTCGCCACTATTTCTCATGATATCACTTCCAATTATATACGCAGGATTGGCTGCATTTTCCCCCAGTGTAATAATGATATCAAGCAAAGGCCGAGCGATGTCATGATATCAACACTCGCCATATTTGGTTAAATTGTATCGTCCTCGAAAATCGATTTTGTCTAGTCAAGAAATGTTGATTTAAAGTGATGAACTGGCAGTATTTTGTAATTACCTTATCTAAATTGGTTCACATTCAGTTGTTTTCTATGAAGAATTTCAATGTTTAGGCCCTACCTACGAAATAGACGCTGATCCTACCGCTTTTATAGTCCGTCGGTAGAAAAATATAAATGTATAAAATAAAGTAATGTGATTTATTAAAAATGAACTCTTACTCCCAAATAATATTTACCACAATTATTACAATTGTTTTAATATACCAAAAAGGACCAATAAATGTCGAAAGCAATGGTTCTTATGAAGGATACCAAGTTCTATTTGAAAGAAATGTGCAGAAACACTCAAAATTTATGTGTGTTATACATGTGTACGTATTGATCATAAATAAGAATGCCAAGTTGAAAGTTGAAGTAAATGCAGCTTTGTTTTCTGACATATCATTTCTGCAAGCAGCAGTCCCAGAAAATCATAAATTGTAAAAACAAAAACTTTAATATCATGCATCGGTTCTTGACATAAGGGGGCTGTAAAATCATTTCACTATAACGTGCAAGAAACTCGTAAGACCAGACTCTAAACAGAACGAGGCATGCAATATTCAAAAGATTTATCAAGTCAATATCAGCTCCGATTTCTGATTAATACGCGGACATCAGTGCATTTGCATTGCGGAGAACGCCTGGAATCTTTCCATATCTGGTTATCAAAATCAATAGCAATCTTCGGTAAATTGATGGAATTATATCACATAGTTAATCTAGATCATTCAGCTTAATCCAAAATAAATGAAACGCATACAATTAGAATCGGATGACGCTAGTACCAACCCATTCTACAAAGGCCTAGTTTACGGTTCACAGCCATATGGCCACGGGAAAGGCATGTAACAGATAGACAAAAACATAACTGTTTGTAAATAAATTAGTAGCGTGTAGCCGAACACTATTCGTCTTAATAAACCACCAGTGAACAGTGAGGAACGGTAAGTTACTTCCTCTTTCTGAGGGCCATGGAGTTACACAAATAAACTGATTGGAAATAAATAAGTAGTGGAGCCGAGCACTATTCGTCAAAGTAAACTACCAGTGAACAGTGAGATGTGGTAAGTGACTTCCTCTTTCTGAGGGCCATGCAGGTGACCAGATTAGCTTCAAATATGTCCGGGATAAATCCATCAAAATCCACCAATAGCGAATGCCATGGGGTAACATTCAAATGGAAATTAACGCATTTACATTCTTTTCGAAATAATGCATGGCTCATTTTATTACAGCTATAAAAATGGGAACAATTTCGTTTTTTATGGAAATAATAGTTGTAATATGTAAGCTACTGCAGCGAAACAGCAATGGAAGTAAACTTTCCTGCACTTCTACAAAAAAGATCCAATTTATCTTTAGAGTTAATAGTCAACTATTATGACAGAGGGTCTCATGGGTGTGACTTCTGATTTTTTCTCCTACATCTTCACTGTCTCCATCCCTGCTTCTTAGTTTCCCTTAGAAATAACAAAAATAGACGGACTTGCAAGCAATAATGGCATTTCATGAAGTAAGTTCAAGCCGAGCCATCTATATGATTTGATCAAGTAATTGCTCACTATATGTAACTATTATAGATTCCAAAGGTCGAGGGGTTTCGGATCGTGATGTAATCGGTTAGTATTGATGTTGTTTAATATTTAGATAAGCGCTGTTGTTTGTTCTTGTGTCGTCTATGATTATTTAAAAAAATCTTTAAGAACTTCTTTTGCTTCCTTATCTTATACTGCAGGTCAAGGTCACATATCGCCCCAAGTGCTCATTTGCTTTAACATCGCTTTTTCACATTTTGTATATGGATATGTATGGTTTAATACGATGTTGTATATACTTACACTAAACTCTTCCTGAAAGCACTTCTCAGATTTCAAAGTTTTTTGTTGTATTCGGTGACAGGAAGAACGCAGTTAATGATTCTTAAGATAATAGGAAGAAAAATATCTAATTATAAGACGGCGACATATGTCTAATTTCTTCAAGTGCTCAGCATTTTTCTGGGGGAATATAATGAACAGACTAATTTTAAATCAATAAACTGTCCAAGAATCGGGGCTTTTCTGGAATTAACATTTCTACGTAGACTATAGACACATGGTGACTTCTTGACATACATTTTTGCACAAGGCCCACTTCTCCTAATGTTTTAATGGACGTTTTGTTTTCATTTGTTTCTCCTTCGTCAATTTAGGAAATATATACACTTGAATGTCAAACCATTTGCTACAGTAATATTCAGTACTATTAAGCGAGTCATTCTGTATTACATGCTGTGTCAAGATTTTATACACACACATAACAATGCATGCCAACCAGGCACACGACACACCAAGATTTTATACATACGCATAACAATTCATGCCAACCAGGCACACAACACACCAAGATTTTATACACACACATAACAATTCATGCCAACCAGGCACACGACACACCAAGATTTTATACACACACATAACAATTCATGCCAACCAGGCACACGATACACCAAGATTTTATACACACACATAACAATTTATGCCAACCAGGCACACGATACACCAAGATTTTATACACACACATAACAATTTATGCCAACCAGGCACACGATACACCAAGATTTTATACACACGCATAACAATTCATGCCAACCAGGCACACGATACACCAAGATTTTATACACACGCATAACAATTCATGCCAACCAGGCACACGATACACCAAGATTTTATACACACGCATAACAATTCATGCCAACCAGGCACACGACACACCAAGATTTTATACACACACATAACAATTCATGCCAACCAGGCACACGACACACCAAGATTGTATACACACACATAACAATGCATGCCAACCAGGCACACGATACACCAAGATTGTATACACACACATAACAATGCATGCCAACCAGGCACACGATACACCAAGATTTTATACACACACATAACAATGCATGCCAACCAGGCACACGACGATGAACACGCAACACCACAAGGTGATACACCAAGATTTCACAAGCATTGAATGTCATCAACATATTTGTTGAGATTACAGAAGAAGCAGACCATTGATAGTAGAAAAAGATGTGCTTCTATATGTCGTCAGACTGGAGGTGACAAAGCACACGGTCGGTATGCATGGCCCATCGTGTCTAAGCTCACGTTTTGTTTTATTCAAATATTTGTACTTTTTGTGATATAACTGGTATATGTTAACGCAATACTCTTGCCCGTTTGACGTTGCGATTTTTGTTTTGTTTTATTCTGCGGAAAATGGTCGATTAGCTGCATTTGAAAGGCAAAACTTTACGAATGATATGTAACGGCAAAAAATGTTGATGTGAACAAAGTGCTCTATAAACAAGTATTTTATAAATTCATTTGTAAATATCTTCAATTTTTTACTGCTCTGCTGTTGTAATGCTTTTAAACTACGTGCCAAGGTAATAACTTGGTAATGGAAATAGTTCATCGACAGCAGTGCTAGTGATGGTGTCGGTATGTGGAAATTTGAAAACACATATGAGAATAATGAAACAAACATGATCGTAAATAAAAGGTGCCAAGGTAGATGCATCTTATACTGTAATAAACACTGCTTTATTGTGTGTTTAATATTTTGTATATGTTATTCGTATTTAGTTTATACTACCATACTTTAGCTGGATTGTGAAGAACGATGAAAGCTGAAATGAATTACACCCGAGTTCGTTTCATGGGCAGAAATCAGTCCTCTATCCTTTTTGAGTGAATAAGGGGTCATTTCCCTATTGGGCATCCAACCCACGACCTCTATGGTGGGAGGCAGATACCTTTACCAATTGACCACGCTTACCACTTTCACGAAGTACTCGTAATAGTAATATTTGAGCAAGGCAAACAAGTTTAGAAAAATACTTGCTAATTATTGTGTTAAGTGTGGAAATGTGTAATGGATACGCAAGGGTAATGGAGGAAACACTTTTTCTGACTGCACAAGTGCTGCTGAACTGTCGACTGAGACATGTTCTAGACCTGTCATTTACCGTAGGCGGCAAGTCATTGCCCTTTGCACTACAGTCGAACCCCTTTGGCTCGAACACTCAGGGACCGGCGAAAACACCTCGAGCCTCGGAAAGTTTGAGCCAAACTGGAATGATTACCACCAGTTTGAGCTAACGAGGAGTTCGAGTCAGGCGATTTTCTAGCCAACGGGGTTCGACTGTAATTCTAAAACAATGTTTATGCGTTACTTTACCAGATATAGCATTGCGTTTACGTCCAGAAAGGTAAGTTTTGAGGATGAACTGTCCAAGTATCGTTGACCCTATTCTTCATTACGTAAATGTCACTCAGATGTTATCCATATGTCATGGAGGCCTAACGGAGCCCCATTCTATGAGCACTCTACAGACGAGACACAACGGTACTTGAACACTATCAGAATACAAATTTCCTGCTTGCGGTGTACTTGAACTACAATTTCTTCCAGGCCGCTTCTAATACAATTCCTTTGTTATTACTTCTCTATAATAATGTTTACAGATTGTGTAAATGAAGACGCCTGTATCTGACATGCCTGATACAACAGCATCCTGTCTTGAATGTTTAAAGTGGCCTCACATGTATCTTAAGGTTTTTGAACTGAGGCAAAATGGTTTAAAGTTGGTGCTGCGATTTTGGCTGGTCATGAAATCTTAGCATCTAATCAAAATGGAGTGACAAATAGATGCAAATCAACAGCAGCCAATCGTATACATGTACCTGATTGTTTCGTTTGGTTAAAATTAGCCAAAATATTTATAGATTGGTCAAAATCTATTTTAATATTTATGTTGCCCAATCAGTTTTGTTTTTATTTTAAACAAGTTAAAAGATAACCTGTGCATAATTATCCAGTTTTTTTATACAAATGACGGCAGATGTAATGCGTCAAACATATGCGTATACATGGAATAAAATGAAATGAGGAACGGGGGGGGCACAATGAATGCGAGAACCTACTTAGTTCGTTTGAAGGCACGAGGGAAAATATTAAATTAGAGTGAGGGAAAGAAAAGAACCTACTTAAATCGTTTGAATGAATTAAATAAACTTCTGAAACTGTTGAAAGGAATAAGGGGCCATACTGACAGCCCTACGATAGGTTGATTTCTAGGTCTTAGAGGTTTGCACTCGAAACGAGTATATTAAAGGCATGCTCGTCAAATGGGCTTAGTCTAGACACGAGGGGAAGCGACCTCGATGAGCGACGCGCCATGCACCCATTTGTATGAACATGTCAGAACAAAAGCGAGTATCACTTAACATAATTCAATATCTTTCTTTTTTTCAAAAATAGTTTTATAAAATCTATTAATTAAAAGTTCCATGTGTTAAGACGATTCTACAGGTATTGGTGATTAGATTGTAACTGGTCTAAACAAAAATGTAAGGTATCTTTTTGCACGGGGTTTCATCTAACAGGATTGTTTAAAATCATGTTAATGTCTGTCTCCAGCAGAGCCTGGTATTTGGAATCCGTTTCTTGGAAATTCGAAGAGTGCAAATTTTGTATACGTAACACTTTACGCCTCGAGAGTTGTGGTATGTGGTGCCTCATATACATCAACTATTAAATCTTCTTTGATGTTGAATAAACAAAGGACATCCACAATTCTGCGTAACTTATTAAGTGAATGCTTATTAACTCAAAGTAAATGGTGATAAAGAAACATGAGTATCTACCAAATGTTAATGTCATTGGCATTTTGGAATTTGAAGTATTCTTGCATTTTGGTCACTGGCACACGATGATCTTGGTTGATTGATATTCAATATTCAGCTTGAGTGAATCTTATGGTCATGCATCATTAACTTCATTCACTATATTGGTCAGTTTATAATAACAAGTTATCCCATTAGCTACATCGCCCTTAGATCCATTTAAGACTTATATTAAATACTAGCCTAGTAAGGACATACTAAATTAATTTAAAGTTAATTCTAAATATAATGCATAGTATTGTCCAGTTAAGTTACTCTTTAAATTATACACAATAAGGCAAATATTCATCAACTATTAGACGACATTATAAAATGAATATTTTATTGACGTACAAACATCTAAAACAAGAATTCGAGAGAGAGAGCGATATTTCTAAATGCAAGTTTCCATTATTGTGCGTTTATTGGCAATAAATGCCAGTAAATTGCTTCTATAGACACTCACAGCGCTCCTAATTTAGTAAAAATCATTGCCTAAAAATAAGCCAAGCATCAATAACACTGTGGGCTGTAAATCCTGACGCCTATTCAGATTGGAACAATGGACGTGCATGGCGTCATGGCGTCTTCTATAGAAACCGTTTTGTATAGGTTGATAAACAAGAGCTGGTCTAAGGCACACACTAATATGGGCAAACTTCTTGGAACCTTAATATTCGTGGTCGAAAAATTTATGCTTTCAAGTTTAAGATATATTTACATACCAAAACTCAGTTTTCAATGGCTCCCTAAAAGTAAATTAACTGAGATTACTTCAAAATCGTATGCTACAAATGATATTCAATACTTAAATTTGTCATTTAAGTTCAACAATTATATTCAGATATACTGGACTAAATCACGGTCAATATGAGGATATTTCAAAGAAGTTGATGTTGAAATTAAATTGTTATTCAAGTTTTAAATGAGGTAGTATGTCTCGTATACACTGGCCATCAAAACACGTCCACGAAGAATTAATTAATATAATTGAAGACCACTATAACGATTCTTCACCCTTTAAAATGATTTTGATTACATGAAACATGTATTTTGGGGTTACAACAAAGCGATTTCATGGTACCATATATATGATTGACCTTTGTGTATCTATACACACAGCAAAAGATCATGATCAATAGTCGTTATGTTTATCATTGTATTTGGCCTAGGCAAAACACATCCTTCAGAAAGTGCCGCGTATTGTAATTTTTAATCCTGTATATTTAAAATCAAAGAGATCTACCGTTTTGTACAGCCTATGGCTTCCTGTTTCCTTTCTGCTGAACATACACATGTATATGCTGAACATAAAAATCTCATTCAATTACTGTGTCTAATGGCCAATTTGACATTTATCATATAAATTGCAGTGTCTATCATTCTGAAGAATCTGTAATGATGCTGTTTCGCATATTGATTTTGTAATATTTGAATAGCGCGTTCTTCAATGTATTCATTTGCATAATTCCGGTTCAGACGGCTTGTTATTCGGATCTGTTTTCTTTTATTGAGGTTCGTTTTGTGGAATATTCCCCTCGGGACATGACATATATGTTCCGAGCATTTGTCGGGGCCTTGTTAGCATCAAAATACATGTTGTCATGCATGCCGTTCGAGACGATTCTCTGGGATGTGATAAATGATGTTCCTGATCTATATGAATCTGCAAGGCGGATAGACGTCGGATGGAATTCGTATGATCAATCATTTAAACGGCTTTATTCGCTTGCATAAAGAGGCAGCTTTCTCTTTTTAACTTCTATACGATCGGCATCATAAGAATTCATTCCCAAACAGAAGGCTGCTGCTCATGATGATGATGATGATGATGATGATGATGATGATGATGATGGTGATGATGATTTGGAGGCGGAGGAGGAGGCGGAGAGGAGGAGAAGGAGGAGGAGGAGGAAGAGAGTGCTGCTGTTGCTATACACAATTGCTGCTGCTACTACTACTACTCATACCACAACTAAAGATGATGAGATGGGGGGGGGGGGTGGAGTGAAACTTATTGGAGAAAGGAGGATCGGGGGAAATGCTCCTACTACGAAAAAAGTGTTCAATACATTACACATGTTTATACACGTATTAGAGATAGCCAGCCAAATGCTAAAAATGGAAATTCTCACAAAAACTACGCTTCCCAGAATTAAGGCAATATTTACTGTAAATTACTCTGTTTTAATTCGGAAAAGTCCGTTCCCGGGCAATAACGCGCACATTATTGTCACAAATGACCTCAAATAACATTCCACAAATCACAACCACTTTGTGGAATTAGTTTTCTCCTGTCCGAGATAATGCTTCATTAACCTTTAATGGCAAAATCGTCCCTCCCGCGGACAATATTAACGTCCGCTATCATTGTCTCGTAAGGTTCCAGTAATGGCAGGGGTGGTTAAGCCCAGAGTGCGACCAAAGGGAAGCCAGTGGCAATTGAAACATAGCATCAATACTGTAATGGAATTACAGTCGAACCCCTTGTCTCGAACTCGCTAGGCTCGAACTAGTGGTGGTGTTAGTAGTGTATACTCCGGGTCCCGGCGTGAGCACATTGAAGGGTCCCAGAGTGAGGGCGGTGAACCAGTACTAGGTGCCTTCACTTCTGCAAGGAACTGACAACTTCTGTACATGCCAGGGGCAGTGATACAGTGCGAAAGTATTTCATAACCAATCACAACAGAAGTGACCTGGTCCGCCCGGGAATCGAACCCTGGTTGTCCGATTAACAGTCCAACGCTCTACCGACTGAGCTAACCGGGCGGACTTAGTGTAAAGGACCGAATTATTTATACTGAAGGTACACAATCCCATTTGGCTCGAAGTTTTCGAGGCTCGATGTATTTTTCTCGGTCCCAGGGAGTTCGAGCCATCGGGGTTCGACTTTATATACAAAATAGCATTACAAGTTGTTTGAAATATGTTTTAACATATAATTAACGACTGAGGGCAAAAGTAAACTAGTTAAGTCTTGGGTTTGATAAAATTGGCCAAATATTTTATTGGTCAATATTCATCCAATAATTAATGTTGACCAATCAAATTGCTTTATGTGGAAACGAAGCAAAAGATAAGCTGTGGATAATTAATCCAGTTTTAAAAATTGGCGCTGCTGATAACGATAATGTCAAGTACACAATATAACAATGTTATTTTTTTTTAGAAATTGCAGTATTTGCATGATGAAACATTTCACAAACGAATATTAGTAAGAACGCTTTTACGTGTAACATTTACCTGGCCCAGATTGTATCGCTTCAACACTGTACTTTAGCTATAAATGATTATGAAGGCGATAAGTGTAATAAAATTAACCGGCTCATTAAAAGGTTACTTATCAGTTTAGCGATTTCACCAATTTTATCCAGGTGATCGCTCAAGAATGTAAATATTTACATATTTATCTCTTCATCTGATATTTATATAAGAGTTTTTTTACTCAAATTTTGTTTTTGTTACATGTGACACAAAAATAGATTATGTTCTGCAAATTATATAACTTATAATATAGATATATATATATATGGTATGTCTGGGTTGTTTTGTATGTAGATGTATTATGTCTGTGTTGACAAGGTGTGTAGGTTGGCCATCGGGATTTTCCCTGGGGTTTCAAGGGGCGGACCCTGTAACTGGGGGGCGTAACCTTTTTTGACTTGCGCCCCACCCGCAGAACCTTAATTAATTAGGTTGAAAGTGTTGGTGTTGAAGATTCCCCCAAGAAATTTTTAGCGATTTCTAGACAGGAAATGGTGCATTTTGATTGGTTTGTGTTACTTTGTTTCGCTATATTGATATTAAAATTTAAAAGTGAACTTGGACGATTTAGAGCGGGGGGGGGGCTGCGCCGGATACGCCCCCTCCTGGATCTGCTGGTGGTTTTAACAGTACAAATATTATTAAGAGGTGTCTACAAAGATCATATTACACGAAGAACTAATGTAAATACGTCGAAAACAAGCATGTTAACGTAATACATAGCTCAAGAAACGATGATATGTCTAAATTCATGAAAATTGCTTGTGCAGTGTGTCTATTATATTTCCAATGAAACCGTTTTCCATAGGTCAAATGATTATGGCCAAGTAACACAATACAGCTCATTGAGAGAGCAAATTACAGGAAACATCTATTTACCGTAAATACCGTAAACTTTTTAATACGAGACCACACGATATTATTGTGAGTAAGTCTTCATTTAAATTATCAACAATCATTCATGAAATATAATACAGTCGGACCCCGTTGGCTTGAACTCGCTTGGCTCGAATTCATCGTTGGCTCGAACTGGATGTAAAGCACCGATTTCTATATACTGAAGGCAAACATTCCCGCTTGACTCGAATTTTCCGAGGTTCGATGTTATTTCGCCGGTCCCTAGGACTTCGAGCCAACGGGATTAGACTGTAGTTCTATATACAACTTCAAGTTCTATACATTGGGCTTCAAAATTCGTTTTGACCGTAATAAAAGGAAACAAGGTAGCGTACAAAGGAAAATTCGTATACGAAATATCCAGAGTTGGTGTTGGGTAACATGAAAAATGAGAATATCATTTGAGTGGGGTTTCTTATTTATGTTGATAAATATGAGCTGTTATTGTAACCGGAATGTGACACCGGGTCGTTAATGTCCTGCAATTAGCATACGTTGGAATGTTACTATAATACTACTTGCCTTAAAGCCGCATAAGTATACCTAAGTATATTATGAGCACATTGATATGTTTCAAGTGATGAACACTGCGGGGACACGCGCTATCGGACTGCGGGGACACAGACTTTCGGACTGCGGGGGCAGGAACTATCGGACTGCGGGGACACAGACTACCGGACTTCGGGTACACAGACTACCGGACTTCGGGTACACATATTATCGGACTTCGCGGACAGAGACTATCGGACTGCGGGGACACAGACTTTCGGACTGCAGGGACAAAGAATATCGGACTGCGAGGACAGACACTACCGAACTGCGGGGACACAGACTTTCGGACTGCGGGGACAGGGACTATCGGACTGCGGGAACAGAGACTATCGGACTGCGGGGACACAGATTATCGGACTGCTGGAACACAGACTTTCGGACTGCGAGGACACAGATTATCCGACTGTTAGGACACGAGATTTCGGATTGCGGGGGCACGAACTGCTGTGACACGCGCTTTCGGACCGTGCACATATGGACAATCGGAGCCTACACATCTATTCAAATAGACAATATATTATAGAGGTGGCGAAACCGGTTACTTGTACGAATACGAATTTATGTGCACTACGTTTTTAACGCATGCACGTAAGCAAGCGGAAAGTTATATATGCGAGTATTAGTCAAGTTACACGTACAAGACTTGGGCGAAATGACTTTTAAACTAACCGCAACTTGTACATCTACTTGACGCTACAAGGACACGCTCACACCTTGTATTTGCAACCTTTATTGAACCTGATGGCATCCTCATGCCATCATTGCCATATGCCTTATGATTTTACGGTCAATATGTTATGCACAGAAACTCAGAAACTAAGTTTCAGATGAGTTTTATAGTCTTCAACAGCTGTGTACGCCTACAGTGCACACCAGGGGCGTAGGTTGACGAAACTTTATGTGTAGGCCACTTTCTGAGGAAGGGGGGGGGGGGGGGGTCACGAGGGCAGGCATCCCCGGGATTTCGTTTTAGCTAGGTGGTCTTGGGTGCGTTTTAGCGTATATTTTGTTGTTGTAAAAACATTAATAAGAGTAACGATATCAATACGTTTTACCTTAAATAAATGTTTTATGTAATGAACGGCGTCAAAGCGCAGACTACTGGTATGCAAATTCCGATAAATAATATACATAACATTAATGTCGTATAAATATGTATTTTAGAGAAAAGGAAAACGATAGATTTGAAAAACCTGGTTTCCGATATATTAATTAAGTTTTTATTGCAGATTTGGCATTTTTGTTTTGTTGTTGTTGTTTTCTGAAAATTGTGTAGGCCGTGTAGGCGGCCTACACGGCCTATAGGAAGCTACGCCCCTGCACACATGTATAATGTCAGGGACCTTGGGAGCTCCGAACGCCTGCAAGCTTCATATATCAATGGACTTTTTAAGCATTACATAATTACGGTATAAAAAACGAATATATATATATAATTTAGATTATATACTTATTCCTCGTTCAACCATTTTATGTTGTCATAAAACCTCCAGAACAGTGCCATAAAATATAATATGAAACATTCCCTGTCGGGCGATTGCTGTTTCTGCCATTTCATAGCTCATTATCTTGTTTACATAACATGCTGACATTTACTTCCCACATCACAAGTTTGCCTTGACATGGGAAATTTCGTTTGTTTTGTAAAATATGACGAAATACTAAAATAAACACTGACATACAATCAATAAATCTGACGTTGCACTTATTTATCCCGCCAAACAAACATCAAATATGTATGTCAACCATATAACCTACATCGATTACATACGTTGTCTTCATTGCCTGCATGTATACATGTAAAATGTACACAATGAAATTATATAATTATATATTATATAACTTTATTTTTTTTATTAGTCATTGTGGTAAATAAATAAGGACATTTAAAAAAAAAACATGAAAGTTAGCGAACAAGCTTTAATGCAACCGTTGAACAATTGTTTTAATTCTTTTATTTAGATATAAAGTAATCCAAAATGTTTTTCGATTAGACAATATTAATCCAATAATCGGAATCAAATTAATCAAATCGTTTAAATGAACAAACAACAGCCAAATACACTATCCACTTTATCACCATTCATTGCAGCATCTGGTATGAATTGGCCACGTCTTGTTTGAAAAGCTTTAACCACTGGTAGAGCACCTTTAAACAAAGCTTATCGGTGAATGAACGTAAAGCGCGATGCAATGAAGCGGACACCGAGGTATGCTACTATACTCGCTAGTAGTAATATATTAACCCCAAAATGAATGAAACTGTGTCAGGAATGCCATACATTGCTATGTTTTATGTGTTGTACATGTCAGGGCGACGGGAATGTCAGATATTTGGGTTCATATCGTTTGTTTCAAATAACAAGGGATAGAAAATTGGATACCCGCAAAATTTTATAGTAAGTTTATACCATGCTTGATGAAGTTGATTAACAGGTCATTCAGTGAATAAGAATCCAATCTGAGGCAGCCAGTTATGTGGAATACAATTTTAAGTATGATTCACAGGGGCGGCTCAAGCTTTCACGTTAGAGGGGGGCTTTACTTAGGGGCGTAACCTTTGACTTGCGCCCCTCCCCTAGAAAGTTATATATGGTTTAAAGTAGTGTTGGAAAAGGGGGTTTAAGGCCTCCTCACAAGAAATGGTTAACAATTTCTAGTCCGAAATGGTGCGTATGTTATTTTTTTCTCCTGTATTAAAATAAAAAGTGATCTATGTCTAATACTCGTTGGAGTCCTACGAGTAAAAACAATATAATTATGAAGTTTCAGGCAATATACGAGCTTGAAGTGCAGCCACTTAAATAATGAATGAATTATATCAGGTATTGTGTACGCAAAGATGAAAATCAATCGATGTAACTACAAAACTCTGTTTGAATATGTTGTTTTTTGCTGAATCGGCTGGAATCAAATTTCATAAGCCTCGATTGAAATAAACAGAAAGTCTATTTTTTTCCGCAGAGAAAGTTGTTATCGGTGAAAAATATTTTACAGATAACAAAAAGCAGTTAACATGAGTGCACGTCATTGTTTCGATAAAATAGTTTCAAGAGTTACCAGGTACAATATTTCAACTGGCATTATTTATGGGGCCGATGGCAAAAGTTCTTAACAGCATCAACAAATTAAAACCACTTATGTTTTAGGTTCGACTAGGTTATCGAATGTGCCAACTTTCAAATATGACAAGCTCAATCATTATTGCCGTGTTCGTGTAATTTTTCGTCCTTGGCAAAAGCTCAGAATTTCTTAACAGCATCAACAAATTCAACCAATTCGGTTTCAAGGTCAACTACTAGGTTATCAAATGTGCCAACATTCAAATGTGTCAATGTCAATCATTACTGCCGTGTTCGTGTTATTTTTCGTCCTTTTATTTCGCAAGTATATATTATGAGAATATATACAGGTATAAAGTCCATATTTATGAGAAAAAAATCGATATTTTTCCACATACTTTAGATCGTTATTTATAGTTTGGAATTAATAGATATTTTTAACATTTTAAAAACAAAATAATTAAAATCCGGTGCCAGTGCGTTTGTTTAAAGCTGCACTCTCACAGACTGAAAATGCATGGAAACCAGTTATATAATACTGCTGACAAAACTTTTGATCGCGGATTTTTTTTATTAAAGTTCAAAAAAATGATGTTTTATGCATTTTTCTTAAACCGTCACTTTAAGCCACAAAACAATAATTTTCGAACGGAAATATGAAAACCTGCGATCTGATCTTTTGTCAGCAATCTTTATCATTGGTTATCAGATATTTACGCAAAAATTTCCTCTTTCCAAGACAAAAAATAAAATTGTTGTAAAAACGGAATATCTGTGAGAATGCAACTTTAACAAAAACTCACACTTATTAAAACATCTTCTACATATTTTATCTGCGGCATCACTTACAGACTGTGGCCACAAACTGCAGCATAAATCTGCTTCTAGAGGTTAACGTACATGTTACATCATCAAGATTTTTGACAGATATTTCCTAATGTTTCCTGATAAAACCCACACTGGCACATTTTGACATTGAAACGCCACTCAATGGTTAACATGTATATCCTGAACATCTGGAGACCCCCGACTGCACGAGTGCATGCCGTGATTCATGTGAACATGCCGCTGAAATGCTCCAGCCAGGAGTTTATTTTGGCGTTGGAACACAGTTGCTTGGTGTTTGGTATCTGGTTAAAACTAGTCGGGCGATCTTCTTGTTATATTGACATCTTGGCATCATTTGCCTTAATTATAATTTGGTTAATAAACTGGATAGATCAAAAGGTGTACACTTTGTAGTGCTAATTCCATTAGGCATCAAGCAAAAAACATTAAAATGCAGTTACTATGTCGTTTTACCTCGAAAAATACTTCGATATAACGAACATTCGATATAACCGAAATAAAAACGTGTGTAACTAAACCAAAAACATTCGAAAAAAAGTTAGACATAACCAGAACATCGAGAAAACAGAGTTCGACATAGTGAGTTTCGACTGTATAGAAAGTTTTAATACATTCATGCTTTAAACCTACGAGTTATGTGGTCCAGATACCAAACATTCAGAAAACGAACACTCCTGCACATACACAACATATTTAGTTCTATCTATGATCGAGGACTTACAAAGTTGGTCTTTTTTTTTAAAACTAGCTATCACCTGATTTATCATATATTTATCGCAATATAATTCATTAAGTGATGATAAGTAGAATTTATTATGTGTTCAATTATCACCTCAAGATATATCTTCGGGGAAATGATTGCTTGGCTGACTAAATTGCAGACAACTGTGGTTAGAAGGCAGGGCGGCATACAGCTCCCTAGGGATGCTGGCTACAACATCCTAATCTTATGTACATTTTGACGTTCATGTATTAAATACAGAAAAATGCACAGACACTTTTACATATATTATTATTCCGATTATTTAAAAAAGTGTTAGTGCTTGAGGGAGCACGTGCATCTGTGAAACATTAGTTAATATTTATGTTTTTATTTGCGCCTGTACGTATACGTCTTATATAAAAAAATATGATATTGTATTCAACATTGCATCATAGCAAAACTAACAAACTAGTAACGTGATAGATATTTCTCACGGATGTTCCCAAATTTAGATACTCAATTGCAGGGCTCAACAATTAAGTGTTTAGACTTTGGTCATCATTCTTAACAATGGTTGTTTCAAGTTGCCCATCACCAGTCAGAAAATAATAGCTCATACTTAATGAATCATAAACAATGCATTTTAAGTATCCACATCCGTCGTGTCTTTTTGGTGTTGGTGGTGATGGTGTTGTTGGTGTTGGTGATGGTGTTGGTGATGATGATGATTATCAATTATGCTAGTGTTAGATGTGATCATCAAAATGTCTCTCCGCAACACTGAAACTGTTCTAGATGAGTTGACGTCTATTAGTTTCCTTCCTCTGTCACTGATTTCTTATAAAACTGCATTTCAACATCCAAAAAAACCTGCCATAGAAATGTCAAGCGAGTATTTGGTGACATTTGCAAGCACTGCAACGGACCAGTGGTAGATCTGTATCTTATCGAGATAAGCGAAACAATTCACGTGCAGTATGTTGTTATTCATGGTCACATGAATATCATGAGCATTTCAAGTGTTTTAAGTATACATATATGGCGGTATTTGTCCGCTAGCAGTCGAACCACAATTGCTTTTAATTCAACTTCCTTTGTGATGATGTTTATGTAATTATGAACGTTTTGTAGGTTTAAAATACACATAAGTTTTGCATGTTTGTGCAACAATGACAACAGCCCAATGCTAACCAACACTTAAATGTACGTGTCATATATTTGGTGCTGCGACACAGTATTTTCAGACCCTGTTTTACTATGTCAAGGGCCATAACTCGTGTTTGACCGAGTGAAATGTTAAAAGTGACAGGTGTACAACAGCCTATGCTGACCAACATTATTATAAAGTTTCATGAGTGTACGCGAACTATTGTTTATGTTACATGCAACCTAATATTTTCAGACTTATTGAGTCAAGAGCAATAGCCCTTTATAGCCCAAGATAGTGAATTGTGCCCGAAATGGCAAGCGTACGACAGCCCATGCTGACCAACAGAAGTATGAAGCTTCATGTGTGTACGTCAAATATTATTGGAGCTACATACAACTCGGTCTATTTCGGACGCCACGGGACGGGACGCGACAGGCTGTATAATTATTAACCATATGCCCATATATGAAATACCATTGAAAATGACTCTACATCAATTTCCCATTCTCAGAACGCCTTACCCGGACTTTAAGTGCCCCTTGGGGACCTTGATCAGCCAAGCGTCTTGGGGGACCCGATTTATCAGCCATGCAAATGGACATTAGAAACCGTATATGTTTGTGCACGCGATCGTTAAGCGTCGGGGGACATTTCCGATGCAGAACAAAGATTTTCGATTTATGGCTGGGAGCTAAGATTTTCTCTGATTTTTAATCCTATGCTTGCTAAAACAGTCACATGGCATTAAGGTCGGACTTTGAAATACAGACAATTAAATCGATCAATTGGAGAAAGTCGTAGAAACCTGGTCATAACTAATGACCCGCAAAACATTACCTTAGAATACAGACTTGTTAATAATCACATGTTCACTTGTCGTGTTGTAG
The DNA here is from genome assembly GCF_026914265.1 of Mya arenaria. NCBI lineage: Eukaryota > Metazoa > Mollusca > Bivalvia > Myida > Myidae > Mya > Mya arenaria. The sequence goes on along the minus strand of NC_069136.1, from coordinate 51,445,661 downwards.
CTCAAACTGATATAACCTTTAATTTTTAACGACAACAACGACGAGGCGAGTATGATGATGATGATGATGATGATGATGATGATGATGATGATGATAATGATGATGATGATGATGATGATGATGATGATGATGATGATGATGATGATGATGATGATGCGGAGGAGAAAGAGGACGAGGAGGAGGATGGTGGTGGTGGTGGTGGTAATAAAGGTAGATACAATGGTCATGCTGCTGTTGCTGTTTATTTATTGACGGTGGATGGTGAACCGCGAAACACCTACTTATCTTGTTATTACACATACTGTACCTTAGCGATATTTTAGTCCTGAATGTAATGGTTCATGTAAGGATCAATCAATCGGGAGTGACACCAAAACCACATGTCATAATAAAACACTACAATAAAATGATAACTATCATTTTCTCTCTTTATACCATAATAATAGGCATCTGCCACAAGGAATGTTTGGAATGATATGTGAAACTTTATGAAAACTGTCCCGGTATAGCGAAAACTCGGTCATTTGGAATCAACTACTGTAGTAAAAATCGTTTAAAGGGCTGAACTTGCATGTATTGAGGTAGTAACGCAGAAAATTGAGCAAAACTAACTGTCGGCCGGCTAAGTACTTAAAAATAAAATATTTAGGTCATACAAAACATGTAGGGTACATAGAACAATGTTTTTTTGTTGCAAAGAAATGTTGAATTAATTTTAAAGCAACTACTTCCTCCCTTTAACAATGCCACAGTGAATGTATTATGAGGAAGTTTTCTACGATTAAATTATTTATGTCATGTTTTGTAAAACAGTCTCTCAAAGGCTTAGGCAAATAACAAAAACTCCCGCTGATACCATATATTTTCCTTTTTTTGTTAAAACTTCCCAAACTAAAACATGAATAAGGCAGCGAAAACTATATTAACTAGTAAACAATAACCCGATATACGGCAGGGCAATCAGGAAAAATATCATGGAATCGCATCTCATGCCAAATTTAATTTGTCAATATTGTAATAAAGCTAACCGTATGTTTTGGCAAACATGGGGGCTATTAGTATTCATGTGAATAAATACGTCCCAGACAGAAATACAGCGCAAAAGGGAAATGGGGGGAAACTAGAGAAGTCAATCCTGCGAATCCTTGTGCAAAAATATTCATCAGTCAAAGAAGTATTTTATTTATATGATATAACGGTTTCCAAGGCTGTTACGATCCTTTTCCCAATAAAACTGAACTTTATCTCTTATGATGTTCCTTATTAAGTTATTATAAAACGTATGTATCAAAAAGAAATTTCCACTGTCCTTGACTGATAATGCCACCAATGGAATGTTCGCCATGTCTGACTGAAACTGCCACCTATGAAATGCTCACCGACTGAAACTGCCACCTATGGATTGGTCACCGACTGAAACTGCCACCTATGAATTGCTCACCGACTGAAACTGCCACCTATGAATTGCCCATCGACTGAAACTGCCACCTTTGAATTGCTCACCGACTGAAACTGCCACCTATGGATTGCTCAACGACTGAAACTGCCACCTATGAATTGCCCACCGACTGAAACTGCCACCTTTGAATAGCTCACCGACTGAAACTGCCACCTATGAATTGCCCACCGACTGAAACTGCCACCTTTGAATTGCTCACCGACTGAAACTGCCACCTATGGATTGCTCACCGACTGAAACTGCTACCTATGAATTGCCCACCGACTGAAACTGCCACCTTTGAATAGCTCACCGACTGAAACTGCCACCTATGAATTGCTCACCGACTGAAACTGCCACCTATGGATTGCTCACCGACTGAAACTGCTACCTATGAATTGCCCACCGACTGAAACTGCCACCTTTGAATAGCTCACCGACTGAAACTGCCACCTATGAAGTGCTCACCGACTGAAACTGCCACCTTTGAATTGCTCACCGACTGAAACTGCCACCTTTGAATAGCTCACCGACTGAAACTGCCACCTATGAATTGCTCACCGACTGAAACCGCCACCTATGAATTGCCCACCGACTGAAACTGCCACCTTTGAATAGCTTTCCGACTGAAACTGCCACCTATGAATTGCTCACCGACTGAAACTGCCACCTTTGAATTGCTCACCGACTGAAACTGCCGCCTATGAATTGCTCACCGACTGAAACTGCCACCTATGAATTGCTCACCATATATCTTCACAAAGAGAGAGATTCTGAACACGGCTTTTGTGAATAATTCAGAGTTTCAGATGGGAAAAAAATGAAAGACCTTTGTTAAAAAACGATCCATAATTAATCGAAAAACGGCTTTTTTTTAATTGGAATGTTTGTGGTTTCAACTAATTGTGGTTTTTGCTTCATGGACATATGGTTGAAAAGACGCTATAAATTCGAATACAGATACAATAATAATACACAATAGTTTTTGCACTTCATGTTTGTATAACTTATGTAAGTTATGTTAGGAATTGTTGTTCAATGAACAACAACAATGAATAACATCATGTTAACGTACTTTTTGCCGAATGCTCGTTTTATAACTAAATTATTATTCTCGTTCGGAGAGAGAGAGGGCTGGGGAGAGGGGGATAAGAAGACAAAGGCAATTTACCTATCAACATACTATTATGGATATTGTAAAGAACGTATTTAAAAAACAACAACATTTAATTTAAATTATATGAGTGCAATTATGAAGCCTCGCGCGTTTGATAAGATGCAAAAAACCTGATACTATCAGCACCACTGTATGGTTTGTGGATACATAAGACCGCCATCTAATACCCGATGCTATAGCGCATGTATTTTATTTTCCAATTTCAAGTTCTAAAAGACATGCGGCAAGCGATTATACATGTTTTTCTCTGGTAATAACGACATGCATGTCAGGATGGGGAAATCGATATCGGCTCTGAGAGTTCCCTGTCAGATCAGAAGCCCAAGTCGCTGTGAGTCAGGGAGGGTGGCGTCATCAAGCGTCTGCATGAATCAGCGACACCTTCGCCGGAGAGCGCCGGGGTGATTCATGGGTAATACGAGCGGAGACCAACAGTTCTATACATATCCTTATACGTCCAATTGGCCAAGAAAGAAGTATTTTGTTTACAAGGCATTTTTTAAATGCTAGCGAGGTCGTTTACCACTTCAATTGCGAAGGATTAATTGAGAAAAAAACGTGGGTAAATAATAACATATATGATGAAAAAGCTCCCTCCTTAAAAAAATAGTTCTTTATTTGTTGTGATAAACAGTAATATATAGGGCAAAATGATTGCAGCGGTGTCTGGGAAACTAAGCCTTTTTTATTTGTCCTTGTGGAGCTATTTGAGAGCCATTGAGTGGGGAACTTTTGACACTCGAGCCCTTGACCTTTGATAGGGCGGTGGGAAGATGAAGCTGCGGTCAATAGTCACATATGTCTTAAGTTACAACGCTTATTCAAAATGAGTTTTTCATTGAAATGATGAAAAATCAAACGCGTGGTATTTATGTCCAGCGAAAATGCCCATTTTGTTCATGTACAGAACACTAGTCTGTGTTTATGTAATGGTTACATATTGTTAGTATGAACTTACAAAAGATAATGGTTTAATGCGACAAGTCGCAAAACAATTTATTTTCTTTAAGTACATACGTTTTTAGCGGTCTACATTATATTGTGTAATGTACACACTAACTTGCCAGCCACCAGTTTATGTCTACCGCTTCACCTGATTAAAATTTTTAACAGCTGACGACTGATATACTGATATAAATGTGTAAAAAAAACTTGAGAAATATTGCCTTCTCGTTAGACAAAATATAGAGTGGACCACTTTAACAGATTTATGTACCTGCTTAACAACAATAATGAACAGGTTGATGTATCTGCCTTACAGCAATAATGATGAAACCTTTGATGTTGTGTTGCATGTCAATACGGGCTAGTAATAAAATTTCAGCACTTCAGTGCATCTGATTGTTTATTCATTACTCATCAATAGCGGTATATTACTTTAATTGTAAAGAAGGTTTAAAATCAAAGGCGCTTCTCACATGCCATTCTATCAGTTGCTTTGTATTAGGGATTTATAGCACTCTTAGGAGTTATGATGTAAAATCCAAACTGCATCTTTATATATATACATGTTTATCTCTTGGAAAATCGTTGGCAAGACTAAACACTGTTTTAACTGAATAAAGAGTGTATATCATTTTAGTCAACTATTCTTACTTTTTGTACGACTATTAATGCATAAGGATAGTCCACTTGTAACCCCCGGAATGTGTTGGAGGCATTATATGTCACGCATACTAGGGATGTGAGCATATTTGACAACCCAAGCCAATTTACCTCAGATAAACTGTTTCACTTGTCCGCCACGCCAATACTGACACTTCTCATCATACAGTGGCCATTAAACTGACCACAATGCATAGTTTCAGATTGAGTCTGTTGTCCTCCGCGGTGATAAAATGAAAATATGTCTAAACCAATATTTTATACCCCCGCATTTTGCGACTGACATATAATTATGTAATTTTCAAAAAAAATGCACCTGGGGCTAATAGGTTTTTGTGGATGTGAGTATTGGATCTTTACAATTAAAACTTTTATTGCATAATGAGCGCCGCTGAGCGAACGCGAACGCCTACGTGTTCGTTTTTATTCAATCGAAAAATGGGCTTTACTCTTCATAAGAATAATAGAAGCGCGGGTTATGGGCCTTGTTGTATATGTGCTTAGTGTCACTGTCAAATTGTATAACATTCTTTGAGTCATAGCCACGGTAAAAGTTACACGCCGACAACGACGGCGGTAACAAAATCCGACAACAGCACCTACAACGCAAACAACAACAACACAAAACCCATGACGACTGTCGAACTGATATTGTTTGATGAATTTGACTATTGTTTCAAATATAATCACACCCTCAAGCAAGATGTTGGCTTTTTAATTGTACTTAAGTGTTCAAAATTATATTTTGTCCAATGCGATGACATCATTTTTCAATCTGAGCTATCTTTATTTAAGAAAATCAGGAATCTATTGATTTTAATCAGGTGAATCAGTAAATTTAAACAGAGGTTAGCTCTTTGGACAAAATGTCATCTCGTTAAAGGGTTATAAGTATATATTTCCCAAAATAATTGGTTGTGCGAATTCGACATTACATTTAACCATTTCTTTGTTGTAGAGCATTATCATCACACAAAGCAGAAACAAAGACTTCCTGGATCATAAAAAAACGTTACGGAATATGACATCATTCATGTTTTATGGCTCATCGGTGTAATAACAAAAACATTATTGATTACCATTCTAATTCGAGGAAAAATATGATACAGCAACTTGGCACTATTGATGGGAAGCAGGTGGATATGTTGAACTCTTGATAGTACGTGACTCTATACTGTATGAGTCATCAATTGATCATCAGTACAAAGTCTGTCTTACTTTCTTTGTAAAGATTTCTATCAACGGGGAAGATAAAATAGAACCAGTCATCCTCCTTAAAACATATCTTATAGATTTTCAAAGTCCATAGATCTCATTTATGACTGCATAGCTGCCAGCGATTTTGAATAGCAACAAAACGAGAAAACAAACAACCTACACAACTATCACAATTTCAGCAACAAATATGCTGAAACTGTGTCCCAGCCCTGTGTGCACTGACCTTTTGTTTTTTGGACGAGAGAATGGGCTTAAATTCTCAGTGAAAAATATCAAACGGATGGTCGAATATAAACATTTCTTAAATAACACCGACAACGGCGCCGAAACCGCATACACCGAGGACGACGTTAACACATTTGGGCCATCAGCTGACAGTGTGAACACGTTTTTTTTTTTAAAGCATAACAAACTAAGTAAATATGTTTACTTTTTATTAAGTGCATTGTTTCGTGTCTTGCGTGCCAAGGTCAGTCTTGGCCAAGAACGGCCTGTCAAGACCCCCGTGAAATTGATTTATATGAAGCAATTATTACCCTACCCCAGGGCGTGTCCGAAATGGCCAAATCTGTCAACGTTACGTTACCGGCGTTTGGACGTTGTGTAAACATTAATTATGACGCTAATGGTCAAATATGTGACACTTGCAAAAGATATGCACTGGATAAACATATTGAATAGTGTGACGTTATCTTCAAATCTGATTTGTTTAAGCTGATCAAGAGATTGAAAATAATGTTTTAAACTTGCACTCTCACAGATTGAAAGTTTTTACAACATTTTTCTTTTTTTATCGTCTTTGAACGAGCCATTTTTTTGCGAAAATGCATGGAAACTAGTGATACAAAACTGCTACAAAAGTCAGATCGCAGGTTTTCATATTTATTATCAGAAATTGATGGCTTTTAAACCATAAAACATCGAATTTCGAACGTAAATATGAATAACTGCGATCTGATATTTTGTTAGCAATCTTATATCACTGGTTTGAAGATATTGAGGCAAAAACTAGGGGGAGTGCAGCTTTAAGAGTTTCCCCATGCATGCATCTAGCACACTGTTATATTGTTATAACATACGTAATATCAGTGAAGTTGGTATTGTTTTCCAGTCATCCTAACAACAGTCCTAAAAATAATGCAAGTACTTCACAAACATCAATGCTTCCTTATTGGGAAATGATCTAAGTGCTTGAACTAAAACATATATTTTAAACAATGAAGTGTTCAGAATGCATATGAATAAATAATGTGATTCTATTTTAACTTTACGGTTAGCGATCCCAGGGAGAGTGTGCTTACATTGAAATGCAAATCCGTCAGTGTACATTATATAATTTACAACATAGGAAACAGACATGTTGAATACGTATCTACAATCAGTTTCATAAGGAAACACTGCATAATGTACTTTTATGCATGCATGTTTTATGATAAGGCACTACAGAAATGTAAGTGTTAAACTGAACGTTTTACTATGCTCGTGGTTGGGTCGGGGAGAGGGGTGCTAAATGCTTAGAAAAGAGAGGGAGCTATTAATATGCTAAGAAGGGGAGGGGGGCTAAATGTTAAGATGGGGGAGGGGGCTAAATGCTAAGAAGGAAAGAGGGGGTAAATGCTTAGGAGAGAGAGGGCTCTAAATGCTTAAAAGGAGAGAGGGAGAACTAAATGCTTAGAATGAGAGAGGGGGGACTAAATGATAAGAGGGAAGAGGGGTGCTAAATGCTAATAAGGGAGAGGGGGGCTAAATTCTAAGAAGGGTGAGGGGGGAGGGGCTAAATGCTGAGAAGAGACTGAATGCTTAAAAGAGAAAGGGGGCTGAATGCTTCAAAAACGAGGGAGGACTGAACGCTAAGAAGGGGAGAGGGGGGCTAAGAATGCTAAAAAGGGGTAGAGGGGGGGCTTTATGCTAAGAACAAAGAGCTGAAGATGAACTCAAACTATTCAAAGTAGTTGCAGTTCTCCTCACACTTGCTGCCGCTCAACAGCATAAAAAGCACCGTAACGTCAAATTGCAGTTTTGGCTTACGTTACACTTTATACAGAACGATTGGTGCTGTAACGAGCACTACTAGTCATGTCACAATATATTACGTTGCTTGACATAAAAACTGACAAACATGCGATTTGTGATCCATACACATTCACTGAAGTACAGGTGTTAAGTTGTAAACTGACGATTGATTGGTTATTTACCATTCATGTCATTTTCTGAAATATGAATCTTCTCTCATGATTTGTAAACAGCCATCACTTATTTTTTGCCTCAATGTTTGCCAAAGAACGAACATGCTCCTATAGTTGCACTTTTTCTCCCGAAATATGATATTGTAAATGTAACGCATAAGACTATATAGTATAAATATTTGAAAGATTGCCAGTTATGACAGCTACACTCTCTATGCACTTAAACATTCTTTTTTTTAAAGTGCAACCCTGATAATTACGATGCTGATGATTATGGTGGATGATTGATGGTTGATTGATGATGACTGATGAGGCTGAATGTGAGAATGAGGATGATGATGTCAACCCTACTGCTGCTGCTGCTACCACTGCTGTTGTTGCTTCTGAATGGTGATGATGATTAGGCTGATGTCAAATGTCAACCCTACTGCTGCTGCTGCCACAGCTGATGTTGCTGCTGAATGATGGTGATGATGATGATGCTGATGTCTGGTGTCAACTCTACTGCTAGAAATGCAGCTGCTATTGCTGTTGATGCTGATACTGATGATGGTTATGAGACCTACGTTAACTACTAATATCATGCACTTAAACTTCCTACTAACAATGCAAATGTTCAAGTGCAAACCTCAAATGTACAAAGAAAAAAACAAGCCAGCCCTATACATCAGTTTCTCAAAACTCTTCCTGAACGCAAGCGGAATAGTTTCGAATCGGTTTTTAAAATCAACAAAAACAAAGGTTTCCCACAAAGGAATTGGAGACGCACTCATACCATATACGACTTAAGTTAAGGACTTGTTAACAGGCTCATGTCTTGCTTCCGTATGTAAAGAAAGAACTCACGTATCTATTTAAGATACATATAATTAGTAACTATTACTAAAGTGGTGTAGCATAATTGCCTGTACTTAGATACATGCTTTGTATGGGGATTACTTAGACTGAAGTATTGTTGCATTTCATCATAATGTGAAGTGAATCGTCTTGACAAAATAGCAATCATTTGATTTATAAAATGAATTCATCATCATCAATTCCATCATCATCATCATCATCATCATCATCATCGTCGTCGTCGTCGTCGTCGTTGTCATCGTCGTTGTCGCCGTTGAATGTCGACATCATTACCACCATTATAACCATAATCATCCTTATGTACAACATGTTCATGTTAGATATGAGCGTAGCTTTACCAACATCCTCATCAACAACATCATCATTATTTGTTTTAAGCTAACTGCTCAGTACAATCTGCTTGTTATTCGATTTCACTTCATTGGTTTGAAATCAAAGTTTCTTTTATAAGGGTTTGCCAGATGTTCTAAATGCCGGTCAATCTTAGGTCAGACCGTATCTAATTAAATACTAATTTAACCTCTCAACTTGAAAGGGGTTAGATAAATATTCCTGTCAGTCAAAACTTTAACCCCGGGGCTCGCGAAAAACTTATTTTATTATAACATAAATATCGGGTTGGCTCATTGTAAACAGTGTAGATTTATGTTTATATACATTATTACAGGAATCGCAACAGTTGTTTATAATTTGGTGTCTGTTACAAGACTGGGAAGGTATCATACTTGTATATCATCAGAAAGATGAAATAAATGTGGTTTTGAATTTTAGATGAAGCTGGCATTCCTAATCGATGATGAACAAGTTCCATGCTGGAAATTCATGTATCATGAAACAAAATTTGATATTGCCAAGCTTTGTTGAAAATAAACAAAAGTTATAGTATATATTTTGCTTGACAACATTGCTCTGAGATATTACGTATGCAAAATTGGTTCAGTAATGGTTTCATAATGCCATTACAAGAGAAATTTAAATGAATGAATGGTTGATTAAATCAGATTTCGCCTGCGTGTTCCGGTAAGATTTCTCTGCGGTGCCATTTGGAAATGTCAGTACTGCAGCGTCTGTCTTTTATTTTAATTTTATAGATTTTTGTAAGAAACGCTCACAGCTGCAACCGGAACGTTGCATAATTTGAGGTCTGGTAATTGATTCCATATTTTCTGCAGAAAGTGTGCTTGCTTGACGCCTTGGTTCCAAATCCGCGTGCTTTCATAGTCGGACGACCATATTTTTTGTAAAATTGTCGTCTGCAAGTTTTAATGAATATTGATAAAATTACACGACCTTTAAAATAAGTCGTATTCTTTTCTAACTAACATAAAATATTAACTTACGTGTAGTTTCGTCAGCACCCTCCATTTTTGAGTATTTGTCACTTGATTTTATCAATAAAATCCGAAACGTTCACAAAATATCACTCAGAGTCGCTCAGGCGCTTATTCCCAGACGCTGCAGTCGGAAAATGATGGCTGAATGAAAGCGAGGCTTCAGCTAAATGCGCCACCGTGCGGTTATGACAAATGCATGACACATCACATTGATAAGGGAGATAAACGTGATGGAGCGTATAGAACACACAGCTGTATTACCTTTCGTGAAAGGGACTTGTGTACTACATATAATTCAAATGATCAAGACCGCATAAGTTTGTACATTATTGAGGTGTCTGTATATTATTTTCAATTATTAAATTTAAACAAATGAAAAAAAGTCATATGTAAGTACAATTTTTATTTCAATGTATTAATTTCAATTTTGATTATTCTTTTAGTTTATGAAAAGAGTGTGTCCGCTTTATTTCTTTTTGAGAAGCAAAAACGCTACGTATATTACCATAATATCATATTGATAACACAAATTAAAGTGAAACGTGTATTATCTCGTCCCAATCGACATTCAAATAGTTCCAAATATCTCTCCAGCTGCCGTGTTACGTTAACGGATACGCGACGCCTTCAGAATTATCGTTTCCGTCTGGCCGGCCAGTTTTGGCGGCGCTTTCTTGCGTTTCTGGTCGACAGCGAAGCAGTTCCAGATACGCAGCGTCTCGTCGGCGGCGGCGGAAGCGACCATGGTGCTGTCGGGCGACATAGAGAGGTTCAGAACCCGCGCCTTGTGGCCTGAAAGAACAAAAAGAACCTTTTCTGTACTATGTATTTAAATGAAAGTATGATACAGTCGAGGTTATTTATCATGTGTATTTGATTATAAAATATAAGTTTGATCATTTCATTTCAAAACTCTTTTTTTGCTTATATTTAAAATAAATATAGTAATATATTTTTTAACTTGTTAAACAATGTTTATGTTGCTATTTCGATTAATTGTTTTCTATTGTAATACAGTACTTTTTATACACGTTGTGCTAATTAGATATTGATTCCATATACTGACTTAATGTAACATGTTGCATCTTTGCATTGACATTCACTTGCAGTATATAAGTGTATATTATACTATATAATAAGTATATATGCATATCCCGGAACACGAATGAAAAATATATTGATTGATTGATTGATTGATTGTCAAGGAGTAATGTAAAGTAAATGTGGTATTGTGGTGTGAAGTAAACCTAAGTACCCGGAGATTAAACAGCTTTTCCAGTTTTGTGACATTCAGCCGGACTCATGTACGCCAATAATCGACTCGAGACGCCTTGGTGAGCAGCGAGAACTAACCAGACAGGCGGTTATGTTAACATGCTTTCATACGACTTAACAACAGGGTCAAAAGTCACGTTCCACTTGTTGTAATGCATAAACTGAACTTAGAGGTTCATCTCTATCTTATCTAAAGCTGCATCCCTATTTTTAGAGGGGCAGTTCTTACAATAGATGAGCAGCTCGTATGTTCCAAAAAAAATAGAAATGCATCGCTATATTTTACGGTGGCACAAAGGTGACGTCACACCCGCAACTCTTTATGAAATATTGTGGCCATAACTTAGTATCTTGTGGCCATAACTTAGTAAGTTGTAGCCACAGCCATAACTTAGTAAGTTGTAGCTACAACTGTTTATCTTGTGGCCATAACCTAGTAAGTTGTAGCCACAACTGTTTATCTTGTGGCCATAACTTAGTAAGTTGTAGCCACAACTGTTTTGGCCATAACCTAGTAAGTTGTAGCCACAACTGTTTATCTTGTGGCCATAACCTAGTAAGTTGTAGCCACAACTGTTTATCTTGTGGCCATAACTTAGTAAGTTGTAGCCACAACTGTTTATCTTGTGGCCATAACCTAGTAAGTTGTAGCCACAACTGTTTATCTTGTGGCCATAACTTAGTAAGTTGTAGCCACAACTGTTTATCTTGTGGCCATAACCTAGTAAGTTGTAGCCACAACTGTTTATCTTGTGGCCATAACTTAGTAAGTTGTAGCCACAACTGTTTATCTTGTGGCCATAACCTAGTAAGTTGTAGCCACAACTGTTTATCTTGTGGCCATAACTTAGTAAGTTGTAGCCACAACTGTTTATCTTGTGGCCATAACCTAGTAAGTTGTAGCTACAACTGTTTATCTTGTGGCCATAACTTAGTAAGTTGTAGCTACAACTGTTTATCTTGTGGCCATAACTTAGTAAGTTGTAGCCACAACTGTTTATCTTGTGGCCACAAGTAGCTAGGTTATGGCCACAATATAAATAAAGTGTTGCGGATGTCATCTCAGTACCACCATTATATTTCGATTTGCACCACTATCTAAAAATTAGAGACGCACATCTGCTCTATTTTCGGCTTAAAGCGAATTTGACCCCGATGGTACGCCATACTTTCATCAGTTCAAGCTATTTTTATTGAGCTCATGCTAGTTGTAAGGAATTCGATCCAGATCGTCCCCTGGTATATAAACCTTAAACAAGGTCAAAAGAACATATCTCTGACGGAACTCGAAGTCATGACCTCTTTAGTGATAGACACTGGGTTCCAAACGTACGTTCAAGTCGCACCGTGAAACCCTTAATGCTTAAGAAAATGCAGTTTCAAAGAGATATCTGTCTTGGCGCAGTTCCCATGGGAGTGAGCTTTCATTCAACGTCCTCTGATAATACAGAAAGAGTGTTTTAATCAATTAAAGTGCTCAGTGAAACATGCTACAGAAGTGGTGAAACGAACACATTCGAAAAGTTCCATGATAAGCCCTGCCTAATACCTTCCAGGTCGGCGACCTTGGCGAGGTCCGGGTAGCGCCATATGGACAGCTGGTTCTGGGAGAACCCGTGACCGGAAACTAGTTCATTGTGCTCTTGATTCCACAAAACCGCGCACACCTGAAACACACCACCGGAAGTTCATTTTGGTATTTGCCATATTTGGACTCAGTTGGGAGCACGAGCTTCTTTCTCGACCCCCCCCCCTCCAACGTCTTACTCCGCTCCTCGCTCTAAAGTCGAAACAGGGACTGTGCCTTAGGTGTTAGCATAAGGGATGTTATAGTTCGTACCTATTAATTTTGTCTCGAGTTTGACGGAAGCCCGTTTCATGGGTAGAAACCAGTATTGGTAGCATTTTAAGAGGCAATGAAAAAGTGCTCTATCGAGCATCTATCGTAACAAGCTTCAATTATATTATTCCGATTGATTGAACATACGCACTAAAAATATCGAGGGAATAGTGTCCACCACTACCACCACCTCTCCCCTTGAACAATGTAGACACAAATCAGGTGGTGCTCTTCCACCGCCTAACAACCACCATACCCTGTACCACGTTTCGAGCTTACAACTTTTTGTTTGGAGTCCGGTTGGACGCGGGAGAGGTTTTCATACCTCAAGCCGAAAGTCGCCCCCCCCCCCGATATCTAATTCTGGCCCCTTTGCTAGTCGAACTTATTTTTTTGCGGTAATGATAGCTCCATTTGGTTTTCAAAAAATGAACTACATGTATAACTCAAATGCCACACTTAGTGCATGTCAAAATGTGTATTTAATAACTACGAGATATGTTGAACAACTTTCCTGTGATTTGGCGTCGACAGACGTCAGGGGACATCCGGTATTGACGTTCCACAGTCGGATATGGCGGTCCGCCGTGCCGCCGCCGCTGGCCAGGATGTTTTGTTGCCACGGGCACCAGGACAGCGCCTAAGAAGAGTTTGTCAATTAAAACAAATGAATACAAGTTTCAAACAAAAACAATAAAAGAATTGATCTTAGTAGATCTTCATAAATGTACTGTGAATGTCCAAATGCTTTCATGCCAATAAATGGAACTAATTGCTAAGATGATCAAATGAAATAATTCGACATGTATTAAACACTGGACAAACTAATGTTGGGACAATGTGAAGTGAAAATGTGTTATGCAAATGTTCGAAATGTTTCAAGTCAGCACATTTATTCTTTTAAATAAATTCACCTTGACGGCCGCCTGATGGTGCGTCAACGTAAGTAACGGCGTGACGTCACCACCGAGCGTGTTGGGCCAGACGTTGAGGACGTTATCGTTACCACCGCTTGCGAGGTGGCGGCCGTCAGGGGACCAGGCGAGCCCGCAGACGTCCTGGGTGTGGTTGGCCAGAGTCCCAATGTTGTGATTGGCTACACGAACGTCAGAGTGGTGGATTGCACCAGATCGGGAGCCGCTGAATCAGATAGTTTACCCTTTTTTTGTATTTAAGTTTTCATATTGTGTTGTTGCTGTTGTTGTTTGTTTAAGCGCCTATACGTTTGTTTTCGGTTATATGTTTTGAATGTTGTTTGTTTGCTTTACACGTTTTTAGATTTCAGACCTTTTGTTTGGAACATATCATTCAAAACACAAACATTGACCCCATTTTCACAATCATCATCATCATCATCATCATCATCATCATCATCATCATCATCATCATAATCATCACCACCACCACCACCACCACCACCACCACCACCACCACCACCACCACCACCAACACAACCACCACAGCCGCCCACCACCAACACAACCACCACAGCCGCCGCCAGCGCCGCCGCCGCCACCACCACTAACAACAACAACAACACCGCCACCTCCATGATATGCCTACCTAGAGACGACATGGTTATTCCAGGATAGGGAGCCGACCCGGGCAGCGTGTCCCGTCATACTCCGGATCTTCTTCTGGGTAGGCACGTCCCACAACTAAGAGAAAAACAAAAAGTATGTACAAGAGTGGCGCCCCTTTATTTGTCCCTCGTATGAACGTTTCAAAAAGACGCACTATACAATTAAGGATATAAATATTCACATAATATTATTTATTCATTAACATATTTAAAGTGAAACTCTTATTCAAAAGTCAATACATACAAATGTATAACAAACATCAATTTTGACAAATAAATCTTAAACTACTTACTAAATAAATTATTATAATATGGAAAATATTATTTACTGATAGCAAGATTGTAACTGTGTATTTGATAGCAGAAAGCTCAAAAAATATTAAATGGTTGGTGAATGCTAAAAGATTTACTGTGGTCTACAATAGTCACATAAGATAGATACCGTGTGTTATGCTCATTTCTTTCAATTTAAACTCGGTATCCTTCATAAGAACCATTGTTTTCTATACATTTGTTTTCTATATTTATTTATCCTTTTTGGAATACTAAAACAAAATTATTAATTGTGTTAGATCTTATTTGGGAGTAAGAGTGCATCTTTAAACTTGGGGAAAACTATGCAAATAGACATAGGGATGGAGAAATCATAGAATATAATCATATAGTCATCGTTGGGCAACCAGTATCGGCGAATAATGATTATGATTAACCATCGAACTTATTTCATTTTTCTTCAAAAACATGAAGGCGACGTGTATAATATCATTTTTAGAAGCATTATTAACATCGCATATTCAAAAATAATGTTGTTGTTTTTCTGCCATTCAATATATAGGGTCAATTAATAAGACATAGAAATTGTTGAAATAAATAATAACAAGAGCACCGCGAAACGGAGCATTATACGCCCGAAGAAGATTCGGCTTGAGGTCTTTAATAAACATTTAGGTTATGCTAGTATACTGCTTACTAGGTGTGAAGTGTTTACAACAAAGGCTTAAACTTCCAATATTGAAACTTTAATGATACTTAAGTTAGCAGTGCTAATAAAAACCTTTGTTCAACAGTATTTTTTTACAACATAGAATAATTGTAAAACAACATACATACTGGTAAGTAGTGCAATGAAGGATGTACTAATATGGAATCAGATTTTATGAAATGAAATATTTTTTATAAAATCAGCATACAAACATGGTTGGTACATATCTCCTAAATTACCCGATTACCAGCCAGCCCAGCACAATCTATTGTCTGTGTAATATGTCTCCAACACGCCTGCCTTACAGCCGTCCATGTTTGTGAAGATGAGGTCTATTGTTGAATTAAAGTCATTGGTGGGACATTCTAATATTTGTGAATACGAGTGCTTGTTCATGAATGTTTTCAGGATTAGTTTGTTCTGTGAATGTTCACACCAGTCAATATTAAAATCTCCAAAGTTGTGGCCTGGACACGGAATTGCTAACGCCCCCCAGTGAAATTAGCCTTTGAGGTACGGACGTGGAAAGCATGCTTGACAAATCCTTTTAATGTAGAGATGATTTGTATAAAGTTATTTGAAAATTGCTTTAGTAGTAACCCAGTTATGGCCTGGACATGGAAATGCTAACGTCCCCCCCCCATGGTGATTCTAGTGTTTGAGGTATGGACCTGGAAATTGCGCGCGACACATCCTTTTAATGTAGTGATGATTTGTATAAAGTTATTTGAAAATCGCTTTATTAGTTACCAAGTTATGGCCCCGACACGAAATTGCTAACACCCCCCAGTGAAATTAGCCTTTGAGGTACGGACCTGGAAAGCATGCTTGACAAATCCTTTTAATGTAGAGATGATTTGTATAAAGTTATTTGAAAATTGCTTTAGTAGTAACCCAGTTATGGCCTGGACATGGAAATGCTAACGTCCCCCCATGGTGATTCTAGTGTTTGAGGTATGGACCTGGAAATTGCGCGCGACACATCCTTTTAATGTAATGATGATTTGTATAAAGTTATTTGAAAATCGCTTTATTAGTTACCAAGTTATGGCCCGGACACGGAATTGCTAACGGGCGGACAGACGGACAGACGGACAGACAGACGGACAGACGATGGAGGCCATAACATAATACGACCCTTCGGGCGTATAAAAAACGTTTATTTTCAGTATGTTCATTTCGATTCGATTATGAAATTTGTCCGATTATCCAATATAAGTAGTATTTGCCTGAATGCATACATGTGGCCGAGTGTTCAGCACTTCGTTCAAGTGAACAACGTTGTTAACGCCATCGTTGTTAACTTTCAAACTTTTACTGCTCTGAATATTCAATGGATATACTTGTGATCTAAAGTATTTCTACCACGATTAAAGATAAATTTTTCAGCTGGAAATGTTTTATTTAAATACATCTGAACATCATCAAAGATTTCACGTTCAAAACTTAACAACGATCTCTAAAAATCACGTTGTTAACTTTAACATCGTTCTGAACAGTCGGCCCATGAGTTACATAACTTTGCGCGCAACACTCAAAACACTCCCCCTCTAAATCCCATTTTACCTCGACATGTCCGAGACTATTCCCGACGGCCAGAATGGATCCCTGCGTTATCCACTTTACGGCGGACACGTACTCACTAGGTGTATCCATTTCCGTCAGCTGTACAATGGAGCCGGAAGACGCGTCCCAGATGAAGACGGCTGCTCCGAGCGCTACCGCCACGTGATTGTTGGACGACCAGTCAAGCAGGTTCAGGTCTTGAACCGGAAGTGAAAATAGAATGGGAATGAAGTGGCAGACATCTTTAAATGCACGTGCACACATAAGTACTATACCGGAAGTAGAGGAGAATGCAACAGAAAAACATACATGACTTTAATTTAATGTTAGGGCGGTTCGTCTAGATGTACAGTAGGTTCAGGTGTTGATACCGGAAGTTGAGCAAACCTTAAGATGTATTGACAGACTAAGTCACTCAGTTTTAATCAAAGAGTATGGACCCGAAACCAGTGGAGATCCCAGAACATGTTCGTGACCCCTATACATAAAACAGTCATAATTTAGCTCGGGGCATCTAGGATTCTCTCGAGGATCTAAGGCAGGGGTGGGTCCATGAGTTGACGTTAGAATGTGTGTAACTTAGGGGCGCAACCTTTTGACGTGTGCCCCTACCTGAGAACCGTTAATATATTGCATAAACTATTTGCATGTGGGCTTAGGGTTACTGACTCAAGACCATTGTAACAATTTGTAGTAAAAAAGGTGAATTTTGAGCATGTTTTATAACTCTTGTCACTCCCATATTGATATAAAAGTAAACTTTGACTATTTTAGAGGGGCGCGCGCCGAAAGCGCCCCCCCCCCCCCTAAATCCGCAAGTGTAAGGAATCACACTATTGGCACCCTGGCCCGGCCACTTACCCATGTTCTCGACCCCTACACTTACAATAGTCATCCAATAGTTCAGGGGCGTCCAGGATTCTCTCCGGAACCTTGGGGATTACCCTCTTGGGTCCTTGGCCCGGTCCCCAGGCCTTGTTCTTGCTGTATATCACTTGGAGGTTGTTCGTGTGGCCTGAAATATTGCATAATTATGTGTGCTAAGAACGGTGTTCGAACTTGACGATCTGACAAAATATGTTGTGTTTTTTTTCTTATTATAATAACAGATTGTGTCCTACTATTGGAGCAAGCGCCAATACATAATGCCCCACATTTGCAGTTGCTTGTCCTTTAAATTTAAAACTATACTGTAATATGATTTTATAAATTATGTAACCATGCAGCTTGTAAATGCCTGGGCCGGTATTTATCAAACATCTTAGGTCATTTCCTTACTCAAGTCATTTTCCTAAGTTAACTTTATCACTGGTCATTTGATATGATAACTTAAGAATATATGAAATACTTTTTTTTTCATTGATGCTTATATTGAATAGACATGCTGTTATTTTAAAATCACTTATACTTTTCTTTCAATTTGACAATGAACATTGTAAGGATTCGACTTAAGTTAAGAAATGACTTAAGTCATTACCTATCTTAAGTCATTTTCCTATTTTAGTATCTTACTAATAATATGATAAAATAATTTGAAAATATCTGAAATATTTCATCGACATTGATTTTATTGAATATATTTTACTTTATATAAAAACACATATACTTTCCTTTTAATTTGGCTTTGAAACATTTAAGAAATCGACTTATATGTAACTTATGAAATTACTTAAGATGCTTTATGAATACCGACCCTGGCCTGTTATACGTAATACATATCACACACAAAACGTCCGTATTTTCTAAACAAGAAGGCCATGGCGGCCCATGAACGCTCACCTAAGCAAAGGGCCACAACTCTGTGATAAAGCAATACTATTTTTTTGCAATTTAAACGTATCTTTATTGATGCCGATGCCTTGTTTTATATTTGTAAAGGGTCATGCAATAAAGCTACCTGTAAAGTTTCATTGAATTTTGCCTGGTAGTTTCAGAGATTTTTTAAAGCAAAACAGTAAGTCGGCCATTTTGTTGTTGTTGTTGTTGTTGTTGATCAATCTCAACGCCTTGTTGTATTTTTGTAGAGGAGGAGATGTTTTTAAAGCAAAACAGGAAGTTGGCCATATTGTTGTTGTTGTTGATCAAGTTACCCTAGGAAGCTTCCTATAAGGTTTCATTGAATTCGGACGTGTAGTTTTAGAGGAGATGATTTTTTAAAGCAAACAAGAGCTGTCACAGAGACAGCGCGCTCGACTATTTCGCCGCTTTTCAGTGTAAGGATTGAAAAGTTTTGGCGAAGCATGCATGGGTCACTGTAAGATTAGGTTTCAATGCAATACATGATGTGCTGAGATATTAACATAAATGTGGTTACATGCAAAATTTTAACCAGAAATTTTAAGTCTAATAATAAAGGGCCGTTATTTGCAAAATACAGTTATCTAACTTGGTTATTCAATTACGTTGGGTGATTGAATACCATTGTATAAAGTATCAATGCAATACATCAAGTAGTTGCTGAGATAGTATCCTATGTGTGCTAACATTCAAGACCTTAACCAGAATTTGTAAGTCTCATAATAAAGGGGCAAAAATTATATAATATTAAAGATAGAGTTATCTTACTTGATTAAAGAAGAAGATTAGATGTTGGGAGCCTGTGTGTAAAGTTTCAATGTCATACATGATGTATTCGCTGAGGTATTGACTTAAAAGTGGTTACATGCAAAACCTTAACAAGAAGTTCTATGTCGAATAAAAAGGGGCCATTATTTGAATTTAATGCAAACTAGAGTTATCTAACTTTGTACCATTATATTTAGTCTCAATGCAATACCTCAAGTAGTTGCTGAGATATTAACCTTTGTGTGCTTACACGCAAAACCTTAACCAGAAATTCTAAGTCGAAAAATAAAGGCCAATTATTTGCATTAAATGCAACAAAACGTTATCTAACTTGGTTAATTAAGTAGGTTGGATGGTTGAGTACCATTGTATAAAGTCTCAATGCAATACATCAAGTAGTTGCTGAGATATTAACCTATGTGTACTTACACGCAAAACCTTAACCAGAATTTCTAAGTCGAATAATAAAGGCCTATTTTTTGCATTAAATGCAACAAAAAGTTATCTAACTTGGTTAATTCAGTAGGTTGGATGGTTGAGTACCATTGTATAAAGTCTCAATGCAATACCTCAAGTAGTTGCTGAGATATTAACCTATGTGTGCTTGCATGCAAAACCTTAACCAAGGTGTGACGCCGACGCCTGGGTGAGTAGTATAGCTCTCCATATTCTTCAAATAGTCGAGCTAAAAATGATGTTGGCCATTTTGTTGTTGTTGTTGTTGTTGATCAATCGTGACCCCTTGTTGTATTTTTCAAGAGGGTCACCCAAGGAAGCTTCCTGTAAAGTTTCATTGAATTTGGAGTGGTAGTTTCAGAGGGATGTTTTTTTAAAGCAAAACAGGAACTCAGCCATTTTGTTGTTGTTGCTGTTGTTGTTGTTGTTAATCAATCGTGACCTGTAAAGTTTCATTGAATTTGGAGTGGTAGTTTCAGAGGGATGTTTTTTTTTAAAGCAAAACAGGAAGTCAGCCATTTTGTTGTTGTTGCTGTTGTTGTTGTTGTTGATCAATCGTGACCCCTTGTTGTATTTTTGTAGAGGGTCGCGAAAGGAAGCTTCCTGTAAAGTTTCATTGAAATTGGACTGGTCGTTTCAGAGGAGATATTTTTTAAAGCAAAACAGAAAGTTGCCCACTTTGCTGTTGTTGTTGTTGATCAATCGTGACCCCTTCGTTGTACTTTTGTAGAGGGACGCCCAAGGAAGCTTTCTGTGAAGTTTCATTGAATTTGGCCAGGTAGTTTCAGAGGAGATGTTTTTTTAAGCAATTATTGACGGACGGACGGACTGACGGACAGACGACGGACAAAGACCGATCACAATAGCTCACCTTGAGCACTTCGTGCTCTGGTGAGCTAAATAATAAGGATGTCCTACTTTCATTACTATATCAAAGGGAGATTACTCGTACATAAATAAGGAAAAAACACACTCATTTTAGGTATCGAAACATGGGACACCGGTTAGATATAGTTTAACTATTCCAACCTTCAGCAGGTTTGGGCTTGTTGTCCTTGAAGGATAGTATTCTCTGGTCCTCGGGGATGTTCATGGCGGCACCCAGCTGACGCTGGTACTCGACGCGTGTCGGCGACTGGTTCTCCTCGTCCTCTGCTTCCTGTCGCGGCTTCATCGTGTAGCCGGCAAGGTCGAAGTCAGTGTTGGAGCGGCTTGGTATGAACCTTAAACGAAAATTAATAATCGATATCAAAAAATAATCAAAGATGTGGCTTTGTTATTGTTAGCAAAAAATAACACTAATTTAGCATAGTGTAAGAAAGCGACATCAAATTCCTTTGTTATTCTTTCTACCGAGTTCGTTAAAAATATTTGTTGTCATTACGCTCGGCATAACGCTCGGAAAGAATACGTTATATTTCGAGTTTGCCGGAAATGGACGAGTTGTTACGATCGCCTTTATTGATATCATGCTAGCCATGCAAAGCTGCGTACCTGTCAATCTGGTGCTGGGGACCAGACCCTTTGTTTGGCGTCTTTGAGGGGGTCTTCCAGCGTCCCCGATGCTGGGGGACTGGTAATCTCCCCGGGGATTTCCCGGGGGTACGGGCAGTCTTCGGCGTCTTCACGGACCTTGCTGAGTCCGGAACATTGGGTGTCCGCGCAGACCGAGGGGATCCCAGGCTGACGGCTTTAAGAAGAAGATACGGTAATTTGGTTGTTTCATTTATGTGAATAATACCCGGTATAATTAATTGCTTTACGAAAATTGAATGCTAGTGGTCTTGAGAATTACGAACAAAATTATGAAGCTCCTAGAAACACCGAACTATGACTTTCTAGCATAAATAAAATCAAAATACATGCTGATTAATTGAGTACTATATAGTCAATTTTAAAGTGACACATGCATAATAAACATAAATTTTGAGTGATAAACCTTTAACTACTTACTAAATGATTATTTTATGGAAAATATTAATAACTGATAACAATACTGTAACCTTGTATTTAATAGCTGAAAACGCACAAATATTAAATGATTGGTGGGTCCTGAAAGATTTACAGTGTTTAACTTTCGTCTCATATGGAAAAAATACTGTGTTTTCTGCACTTTTCTTTCAAAATAAACACGGTATCCTTCATCACAACTTTTATTTTCTATATTAATTCAACCTTTTCGGTAAATTAAAACAATTGTTTTATTGTGGAACATCTTTTTTGGAGTAAGAGTGCATCTTTCAACCCTTTTTTGGTATCAAAGGCAAATTATCATGATAAACAGTATACATGTTTATACCAAATAAGAATTCAACAGAGATGCAGATAGACATTTAAACAAAAGACAGGTACGACCGCACCCCAATGCAAACACGTCGGTGCAACACACTATAATTCCGAGAGGGGTTACCTAGGCCGGACGCTGACTTCCGGTTAAATCTCATGGCGGGGCCGGACTGTAGGGGTGCGTCTAGCCGCGTCAGCTCCGTGACCAGATTGTCAAACTTGAAGTGCGACATATCGTCGTTGACAGGTTTCTATATCTTAGAACAAAAAATAAATATCGAGATAAAGTCGTTTACAATGCTGGTGAGCGTTTTCAGGGCGAGGAATCACGTGACTTGAAGGGGTTATAACAGGGGTCACCACGGGTCACAGCCGATATAAACAAACATTTAGGTGACGTTAATTTCTAAATAACTTTTTTGACGCAAGGCTAAAATTTTGGCCAACGATTGCATCATTAAAGTACAAACAAATCTGAAATATCTCACACGTGTAAAAGCAGTATATAGCATAATATGTTATAGGCTAAGAAATATTTTTATATCTTTTAAAAGTTAAAAAAAAAAGTTATTTAGAAATTAACGTCAATTGATTGTTTGTTTACAGGTGATTCCTCACCCTGCTTTTTTGCCAAGGATTACAATATATAGCACTACATTGATACTTTGAGTGATTGTATTAATATAATAAATGTTACTATGCTTAATTTATATTACGAAAGGTCAAGGTCAACTTTAAGCATTTAATGGTCACAAGTCCGGACAAATCAGAGCAAAGTGGCTTGTTGTGTAAACCATCCCAGGTATTATCATACTGTACACACCATTTTACAAAGTTTGGTGACCATAGGCTGAATTTAAAATAGCTTAAATCAGAAAGCGGACGTGGACAATGTGGTCAAAGTTTTACAACTCAAGGGCCATAACTCAAGACTTCACTAAAATAATCTGGTTGTTTATCGAATCGTTCGAGATAGTCAGATACTATCTCTATTGACACTTTACTAAATTTAAAAGTTTTCTTTTTTTATTGTACTCTTCTTTTTACTGTAATATTGTAACCACGCTACGTTGGTATACAGCTGACACGTTTGATACATTTTTTTATCTCGTGGCAATGACTTACTTTCTCGTCGGAACGAGTTAGTAAGTCATGACAATGAGATTACTTAGCCGTGGTCACGATATAACTAAGTCTTAGCAGCGAGCTAGTCAGTTGTGACCATGACAAAACACCACAAATGTCACCTCTATAAAACTATCTCAACATCATAATAAAAAACATATATATTAGCCAAACAGCGGTTGTGGGCACCTTATGGACATCAAAATGTTCACTAAATATAATAAGTTAGGTCGTGACTTACCCGACGTAGTTCACTTATATTCCATTCGTCTACACTTCCAAACTAATTGTGTAATTTCAAAAAGCTCTCTTTGCAGCTTTGTTGTTCGTGTCACGGTCAGCTGACATTTGACCCGATGCAAACCGTCTTAGCATTACAGATTACCGGTTTTGCTAAACATCATGTACATCATGTACATACTACAGGCGGCTAAATTTGCGCTAAAAATAATCAAAGCGCCGGTGGGAATGTTGGGTGGATAAGTGAGAATTAAATGATTTACAATTTGGGTCATTTACATTCAACAAGCGGCAAATCACCAAGATCCCATTGCATATATATTATATATATTGTAGTACTCGAATGTTTCAATGTTCGACTATTTTTAAACGAACGTATATTCTCAATAACAATACTTTTTAAAAAGAAACAGTAATCCAGAGTTTGGAGCATTGAATGATTAAACGATGCAAATAATTGTTATAAATATTTAAGAATTTTATTGAGTTTTAGTATTTGAAACACGCTTTCTAATCATTTACACTTTACATATACTTTTAGTTCTAAACATCAATGTACATGTGCTATAAGTGGATTATTTGAAACATGGTCAAGCGGAGTCTAAAGCAGTTACAAGGCTTGTAAGAGATTCTAAATGTTTCTATTAGTGCTGGTAATGTTGCAGTGTTAGCGAGAGAGAGAGAGAGAGAGAGAGGGGGAGAGGGAGAGGGGGAGAGGGGGAGGGGGAGTTGGAGAGAGAGAGAGAGAGAGAGAGAGAGAGAGAGAGAGAGGGAGGGAGGGAGGGAGGGAGGGAGGGAGGGAGAGGCGAGAATATCGTTTTTGTCCATATTGTGATTGTATTGTGGGGGACGAATTCCATTTTTTACTTGTGTATCCATTGTATACAAGTCTACGGTTTTAGAAAACAGTTTACAATGTGCTATTATGTCAGAACGAATTAATTTAAAAAAAATACAGCTTTATTTGTATACCATGATTTTAACTTGCGAACTGATTATATATCTCGTACTATTGCATTATGTCTATGTATTCTATGTTGTCGTTCATAGTTTTTAAATTGTCGGATTTGTTATAATATAAAAATGACTGGGCCATATCTCAAAACATTAAACTACGTTAGAAAAAATGATACGCTTCTCCTAAGAAAAATAAAATTGGTTGAACTTAACCACAGTGTATTCGGCATTCGGAACTCTTCGGCCATTTTTATCGAAAACAACTTCGGATATATTTGGACGGTTTACATACTCAGAAATTGGTATCTTTAAGTCCGCTGCAAGTAGATCGCGTAGTAATTTAATTTAGCAGTTTTACTTAATGACTTTACTCATGGGAATCTCAATTATGTTTGCAATAATACACTTAACTGGCAATCAATTTAAACTTAGATCAATAAATACAAGCTCAAACACTACATTTAATTGATGATTATAATAAAAAATACGAACTACTTCAACTGATGTACCGGCATACATCAGAGGTTGTTTTCGATAAAAATGGCAGAGGAGATCCGAATGTGTATTCGGTAAAATGACCATATCCGGTGTAGGAGGACAAATACTGCGGTGAACACCTAAACAATAAAAAATCGATCCAGCATGTGAGCCCGTTTTTTAAATCACAAACCATTCAGCTTAAACCCCTTTTATTATGAATGATGGCCAATGGCCTTGGATGGTATACCCATACCCGTGTTTCATAAACGGAATAAGTCATGTTACAATGAGTGAACACAATTGGTGTAACTTAATGGAAAATGGCCGAGAAACTCCGATTGCGTTTAACAATGTGTAGTTTCAAAGAATGTTTGCCTTAGACTTCTTGTGTCCTTTAAAACAAAAACAAAACGATTGGGAGATAAACGCCTTATTCAGTATATTTTGCGCACACAGATTGAAGCTTTGTTATACTTATGTTTTTAAAATACTACTGAATATTTAACTTTGAAACAGTGTTTTTTATATAGCTGAAGGATGGATTTAGCTCGACAACGAGGTATAACATGCCTATATTTGGTATGTATGTTGTACGACATAAAATTGGTGCTGAAAATCAGATGTTTTTCATCGTTATGCTGTTGCACTCAGCAAAATGATATTTTTCATTATTAAATCTATGAAATTGAGGCAATTTTATACGATAAGCTTGTAAATTTCCCTTTCCAAAAAAAGTTTGTGGCCAGTATGTTTTTTATTTTACCAAAATCTGACGATTACTTTTCAAGTAATTTTAATTTATGTAAAACCTGTTCTTTGTTATGCATTTTGCTTTTTTTCACCTTCTTTTGTAAAACATGACATATTTTACATAAACATAATCATAATTTTATCTTAAATATGTTCTAAAGGATGAATATAGCATATGCATTTTGATAAAAACAAAGAATGAGAACAATTGCGGTTGATAAAATGAAGTTCTGTTTTCTTGTTTCTGGTCAGTTCAAACATCCAAAATGTGTAGTGTCCGCAACAGGGCTGTAGACAACACTCTAACAGTTTATTTACAGAGGGCACTTACTGTTCTTCAACAATGGCATAAACACACAAACAAAAATACCAAATATCTTCTCCCTACATTGAATAATTAGGCTACAGCAGATAAATGTCTTTGTCCGCAACGCTGTAGTGTCCGCAACGCAAAGTCCAACTGTATATTTCTATACAATTCAGTGTTAATTAATCATTTGTTTTGCTGTAAATATTTAGAACCAATTCATTTTTATCATAAAACAGCAAACAGAATGAAGTAAACAATTTAAGGCTGATTTGACAGGCCCATAACGCAAAAATTGAATATTTTGTATGTTAATCCTGGAACAATATTTTGGAAATGCTATGTACTCTGAAAGTGTACTGTAGTGAAAAGCTTCATAAGTACTTCCTTTCAAAACAGCAAAATATGTTATAAGAACAATTAATACTATGTACAGCTGTATCTTGTTTTCTGGGCTTGTTGCGGACACTACAGGAACTGTCTAGTGCTTATTATCATGTTTTACATTTCGTTGCAGAACAAAAAATGAAAACTTAACCAATATAGCACTGAAATATGTAGGAAATGCCATGCAAAGTTAAAACAAGACAAAAATAAACATGAACAGTTGAAACAGAAAGATAGAGAAAGAAATAAACGTGAACGGTTGAAACATAAAGAACACGCTAGTAATAATGAAACATTGAAAAGGGAACTGAAGATAAATTTTTTTTAGGAAATACAAAGGTATAGGGCTAAAAAAGAAGCAACAGAAAACACATAAAACAATAAATAACAACAAAAACAGTACAGCCAAAAAGATGGTTATATCACTAAAGGAGAAGCAAGCAGAAAATAGAAAGCAGAGAGCAGTGTTAAGAACACCAAATTGGCGTTTGAGATAAAAGCTTAAAGAAAGTAGCACACAACAAGGAGAACCCATTAGAAATGTATTAACTGAAAATGAAAGCAACATTGATCTTCAATCTAAAAATGAAAACAATTTGGACAATCAAGTAGGAACTCAAAATAACACTAACATTTATGGAGTAAAGGAAACAACAGTAGTGCAAAATTTCCCTTCACATCCAGGTGGTCTGAACACTGTGCTTTGAAACGAGTCAAAGAGACCTTACCAACCACACCGGCAAAAAGAGCAAGACTGGTAGAGAAACTAGCTACATCACCATCAACAAATAAGCTACTCAAAGAGAAAGGAATTCTTACTTCTTCAAAATTAAGAGAAATGGATGCCATTGGAGAATCTGTATTGGAAACTGTATCTAGTCTAAATAGTAGACCAGTAGGTCAAAGTCAAAGTACACAAAAAGGGAAAAGAAACATGCCATTCGAGAAAACACTAGCCTACAATGTGAATGAAAGTGCAACTAAACTGAAAAAGACATTTCAGATGAATATTTATGCGAAAAACTACAGAAACAAGCTCAGTAGCAAATTTTTTAAACATAAACACGGTTTAATGGCACTGGGTTAACGCCAAAGACATAGAACATAAACACAAAAGATCACAAACAAGAAACATAAAAGAACAGCACATAACTCCACAAATAGC
Organism: Mya arenaria; assembly: GCF_026914265.1. Classification (NCBI taxonomy): domain Eukaryota; kingdom Metazoa; phylum Mollusca; class Bivalvia; order Myida; family Myidae; genus Mya; species Mya arenaria. Next base: position 51,417,882 of record NC_069136.1, on the reverse strand, counting down.
ACAGTGCATACATACTATATATATATAAAAACTAGGTATGTTTATCAAGGATTGTTAGGTACTGCCTTGGAACGGTCAGTAAAATGTAAATTTACTGGGGCTTTAAACCAGTTTCAGTGCACAAACCTCACTCTTATCCCATCAATGTATGCATTAACTTAAGGAAACTTAACAATAAAACAAATAAAAATAAACTTATAGTTAAACCCCAAGAACTTCTATGATTAGAGATCCCAACTCTATCTGCAGACAGAGGAATACAATTCAAAACTCGCGTTTGGTCAAAAACACTGAAAGACAAATGCTGGTGGAGGAACAGAGTAAGAACAGCAAAAGCAGGCAAGATAACAGCTGAAACAAAAGCTGTGGTAAAAGAGGGTTTTTTTTTCAGGAGAAGTAAGCCGCTGTATTCCAAATAAGAAAGATGTGACAAAAGAATGCCAGCCAAAGTTTATCATGAAAGCAACAATAACTGAAGCCCATCAAGCCTTCTTGCAGAAATATCCAGACAAGAAAATTGGCCGAACAACATTTTATCTGTTAAAGCCAAAAAATGTGAAAAAAGTTAGTGAAAGAAATAAAAGATGCTGCCTCTGCCAGATCTGCTGCAATGCAGCACTAGTCGCTGAAAGTATATCAACAACTTCCTGTGTGGAAAAAAACCTAACACAAAGAAACCAACAAAGACTGACACTGAATCTTTCAAGGAATACTTTAAATTTGTGTCTACAATCTACTCTACAAAATATTCTTTACTGTTTTCTCAATTTTGTTATTAAAGCATGTAAGTACATGTGTTTTGAACTTGTTAAAATAAAGATAAAAGTTATGTACAAGAAATATTGTTATTACTCAAGTTACAAGTTACTTAGCATTAGGCGTTCAAATGTGTAGTGTCCGCAACATGGCATGTATGTTTCTATTACTTTTGTTACAGTTTTACTGTTGAAAGTTGCCTTCTCCACTTTGTTTCTATTTGGTAAATAGGTGTTTGAATTGTCTCTGGAGGAAGCACTTTGGACAGGATGCGATAATTAAGCCATATAAATTTGAATCTGTAAAGAAATATTTCGATCTTTTCATGATACAATATGCATAAATTGATAAACACCAAATGAAAGCTCATGAAATAGGTCTAAAATTTGCTGTGAGTTTAAATGTACTTTAACAAAATTTAACAAAAACATCTCTCAAATACATATTTTACTTCATTTGTAACAAGTACATTTTAGGAGTTCAAACTGTAGTGTCCGCAACAAAATGGTGGTATTGATATTCTTTTAATTTCAAATAAATGCATAGCTTAACACCTCAAATGTTTTGTTTTGTTTTTATAAGTACACCTTTACAGTTGACATCATGAACAGCCCAGGTTTACCTACCTCCTTTTTAAAGAAACAAATAAATGTAGACAAACAACTAAAATAATTCGCAAGAAGTAAATTACATCCAAATAAACAAAATATACACAAGCCATCAATAAACTACCACCAAGTTGGGTTTTATGTTTGGCAAATGAGTTTCTTCAGTGGATTAGACAATTAAAAGTGCTGGTTAATGATTACAGCTGAAAAAAATAGATGCATAACAATGTATGTGTGTAGTGTCCGCAACAGATTGCCCTACTGCGATTGAAAGTATGATAACTTTTTAACTACTCCAGACTGACCAACAAAAATTTAGGAAAATAAGCTCGATACATGTACCAGTTGGCAAATATATAATTTTTTCTATTACGAGATACTTCAATTTTTGCTCTCAAGTGCAACACATCTGCGCAAAATGTACTGAATAAGGCGAAAGGAATTTGGACTAATTCCTTTTTATTTGTAGTTGGTTGCGTTTCAGCCATATAAGAACTTGTGCCTTATGGCACGATGACATCGTTCCGTACACGGTGTATTTCCCGTCAGTGTAGAATACCTGCAACGAACGAATATATATGTAGTGCAATAATAGGTCTCCAGCTTTTGATACATGTTACAAAGCCAAACGATTATATGTATAAACAAGAAAGTATATGTATTAATATGTATGTATTAAGCTTAGTCTTCTGGAAACATGAGCAAAGATTACATTCATTTAGAAATGCCTTATAGCGTACACACGTTGATGACCTTACACGTATTGTTTATTTGAATAACTTTATTTTTTCTGATGCAGCCAATTAACTTGGCCAAAATAAATATTGATTTTTATGCCGACAGCAATTAATATATTTGATTTGAGTAACCTCAGCAGATGCCATCATATAACAGAAATGTGTCATCTCTGTATTACCGGCGTACCAACTTAAGATACCAACTAAACAAATAGTATGCGAATGTCATCAAATCCAGAACATTTGAAAAATACATGGTCCTCGTCTTTTATCACTTTTAAAAGACAGTCTAAACATATGAGAACTGTTTCTACTAATTTCAAGTACTCTACCTGTCTCACATCAGAACTGATATAATAGTGCAGATCATAACCGAAATGTTCGTCAACTGTATGTGTGCCTTCAGTTTTCATTGTATTGTACCAATTATTGTCATGGCATTCAACAGTTTGTTGCGAGATCCCGACGGCCAGCATGTTGCTGTGTATGTCAAAGTTAAATGGGCATTCCCACTTGATCACCAATCGCCGTGGTGGATCGGAGTGTATTTTGTAAGACAGGGTACCAGACGTGCCTGAAAGTAAAGAAGAAGGAAAAAACGAGTAAATACGCAGAGATGGAACTTGCACTGAGGCAGTCTAATCACATGGCAAATAATTTAAGTGTGGGTCGGTGGGGCTTAGACTCTTTTACAAGAAGTTACCCGCACAATTGTCCGAATATTTATCACTTATCGGTATGGGCAATACTCGCCTGTGGCGCAATGGATTGCTTTACGCGTCGCTACGATGTTATTTTTCCACGGATCCGCTAAAGTAGGGGGGACAACGACGTTGCCCCACGTACAGCAGATTCTGCCGTCATCAATCATGTTAGCCGTTCTGTTTTGGACGTTAAAAAAGCATGTCACCCTATAGTTGTCTTGAATTAGCTGGTCAATAATTTTTTCAGTAGTCTGCTCGTCGTAATCTGTAAAATAAACGACGTGATAAGTTTTTAAATTATAAAGTACCCCCGATTTCGGGCTAGAAAATCGGGAGAACGGAAGAATTTTTAAAAGTATGTTTTCCTATGTATTGTTTACTATCCCAGAAATTGTTTGATTTGCAGCATGCGATGCCAATCGATAATAACAAACATTTGATGGCATATACACAATCTTAGAGCATGAACACAATCGGACACAAGACTATTTATTACAAATAATAACAAAAAACAAACTGTACAACTATTCAGTTGAAGTACCCATTGCGGATAGTTGGTTAGACAGTTCCAAAAGATTAGTGGTTTGTTCCAAACCTGTTTCTTTTACCTCTGCTACCTGGAAAATTAAAAGTTGGTTTTGCTTACATAGAAACGAGACAATGCACGTGTTTCATGTATTAAAATGTTTGTGAAATATATCGTTTTAAACAAGTTTTCAAACAACTACAAATGTTTGTTTCAGCATTTACCGGAAATATATTAACTTGCCTGCAAGTGATCATATTCATGAACGATCTTATACTCAGTGGCAGAAATTTCTAATAGCTGACGGCCAGTTACCATAGTCCTGTATGATCTTATATACTCTATGACAGAAATTTTTAATGCTGACTGCCAGTAATCATTTTCATGACTATTCTCATACTCAATGGCAGGAATTCCTATTGACTGACTGCCAGTGATCAGCTCTTATACTCAATAGCAGAAATTCCTATTGATTGACTGCGAGTGACCATATTCATTATTGATCTCCTACTCAATGGCAGGAATTCCTATTGACAGTCTGACATTGACCATATTCAATTTTGATCTTATACTCAATGGCAGGAATTCCTATTGACAGTCTGACATTGACCATATTCAATTTTGACGTTACACTCAATGGCAGGAATTCCTATTGACAGTCTGACATTGACCATATTCAATTTTGATCTTATACTCAATGACAGGAATTCCTATTGACAGTCTGACCTTGACCATATTCAATTTTGATCTTACACTCAATGGCAGGAATTCCTATTGACAGTCTGACAGTGACCATATTCAATTTTGATCTTATACTCAATTGCAGGAATTCCTATTGACAGTCTGACAGTGACCATATTCAATTTTGACGTTACACTCAATGGCAGGAATTCCTATTGACAGTCTGACATTGACCATATTCAATTTTGACGTTACACTCAATGGCAGGAATTCCTATTGACAGTCTGACATTGACCATATTCAATTTTGATCTTACACTCAATGGCAGGAATTCCCATTGACAGTCTGACATTGACCATATTCAATTTTGATCTTATACTCAATTGCAGGAATTCCTATTGACAGTCTGACATTGACTATATTCAATTTTGATCTCACACTCAATGGCAGGAATTCCTATTGACAGCCTGACAGTGACCATATTCAATTTTGATCTTACACTCAATAGCAGGAATTCCTATTGACAGTCTGACATTGACCATATTCAATTTTGACGTTACACTCAATGGCAGGAATTCCTATTGACAGCCTGACATTGACCATATTCAATTTTGATTTTATACTCAATTGCAGGAATTCCTATTGACAGTCTGACATTGACCATATTCAATTTTGATCTCATACTCAATGGCAGGAATTCCTATTGACAGTCTGACATTGACCATATTCAATTCGGATCTCATACTCAATGGCAGGAATTCCTATTGAAAGTCTGACATTGATCATTTTCATACCTGATCTCATACTTAATGGTAGGAATTCCTATTAGCTGACTGCGAGTGACCATATTCATTTTTGATCGCATACTCAAAGGCTTGAATTCCGATGACTGACTGCGAGTGATCATATTCATTTTGGAGCTCATACTCAATGGCGGAAATTCCTATTGACTGACTGACAGTGACCATATTTATTTTTGATCTTATACTCAAAGGTAGGATTTTTTTATTGATTGACTGCCATTAATCATATTCATGTATGCTCGTTTATTCACTGGCAGAAAGTCATATTAACCGAGGCGCAGCCAGTTAATATCAGATCATATGCAATGGCGCTCAGTCAATAATTGTATAATATTTCTTTGCTGTATTCGTGCACTCAACGACGATTACTGTACAAGAACAATTTTACCTGAATATCACCTTCGCTCTCGATAGCCTCTATCATCATGGAAGTCTTTTTCTCCAGACCCAGGTCTGAATATAAACTCCTAGTTATTTTCTCTTAGTTGTTTTATTTGGTGAACATTATGATATTCATTTCTCTGATTTCTGTTTGCATTGCCCAAATTAACATTTATATACTTACAAGTGTACAATGTTGCATGCCATACAAAACAAAGCCTTAAGTTGCCAACATATAATATGAATAATTTCGTATTAAACACACGTTGTGGCTAAAGAGTACCAAGAGTTGTATGACAGGTAAAACGGTCGGTGTCTTGGGTTAAGTTTAGAATATGTTTCATTACAGACATCAACTTATGTAAGACATCATTGAATGAACGCATTACATTTCCTATAGTATAATGGCAACTGCAAGTACCAACAATAGACAACAGTGAATAAACTCATCACATTTCCTGTATTATAATGGCAACTGCAAGTACCAACCATAGACACCATTGACAAATAAACTCATCACATTTTCCATAGTATAATGGCAACTGCAAGTAACAACAATAGACACCATTGAATAAACTCATCACATTTCCTGTATTATAATGGCAACTGCAAGTACCAACAATAGACACCATTGACAAATAAACTCATCACATTTTCCATAGTATAATGGCAACTGCAAGTAACAACAATAGACACCATTGACAAATAAACTCATCTCATTTTCCATAGTATAATGGCAACTGCAAGTAACAACAATAGACACCATTGAATAAACTCATCACATTTCCTATAGTATAATGGCAACTGCAAGTAACAACAATAGACACCATTGAATAAGCTCATCACATTACCTGTAGTATAATGGCACTGCAGGTAACAAGAATAGACAATATCAATAAATACGTTGTGGCTTATTTCTAAGAAAAGTCAGAAAAATCAGGAGTTTACTTGGTGGGGTCGGGGACCCCCACGGATACACAACCTCACACTGGTCCAAATAGTTACCAATTAGAGAAAATTTTAACATATAACCTTCATTTTCTAGATCTGTCTTAATGTCGCGGTCACATGTCTGGGATGATTTTTCAACATGGCGATGAACATTTAGAAAGAAAATTTGCTTATGTCATACAGTTGTTTACAATACTATTGTACACTTTAAAAACGATAATATATTCATGAGGAATAGACTGAACAGAACAGGTCAAATGATCACTTACAGTCAGTCGCAGTATCGCTTTTGATTTCATTGACTAATGCCTTCAATTTCCGCTTTGCTCTTTGCCGTGTGAAAATGAAATGGGTCATATTTCTAGAGATGGGCCATAAAGTTCGGTTTTATTTGAGAAATGTGTCATATAGTTCAGTTTACCTTTGACCTTTTTTAGAAGTTATTTGTTTATAAACGGAATGTTTGTCGTATCTTTATTTTTACAATACCAGAATAAATTATTTCTAAAATGAAATTCATTGGAGTAATGCCTTGTGTCAAATCGAAGCACCTCGGCCATTCTCCATTGAAAACAAACGCGGATGTATGCTAGTGCATAAGTAAAAGTAGTTTGTATAATTAATGATAATAATATTAATTAAGTGAAGGTTTTTAACGTGTAATTTATGTTACTTATTTCGAATTGGTTCCTACTTAAGTGTATAAGTGTAAAAATAATTGAGATTCCTATGGGTAAAGTCATCAGGCTTAAATGCCAAATTGGAACTACTACACGATCTAATGTAAAGAGTTCTTACATTGTAAAACCGTCCACAAACATGTTGTTTTCTATGGGAAATGGCCGAGGTGGTCCGATTGGCCTTGTATCAAGGTTTTCATATACATGAGCATACAATAATATAACATTTTCTTGCACACTGGATATTCCGTCTGGCACACAATACTCCAACCGAGTAACGCGCAACAACGCGCCACTTTTTATTTGTCTTACTAGCACACAAACGCCACCTCCACTACTCATCGGTGGTACAAAGAAAATGAGCTATCGACACTAACGTGGTGCAGCTGTGCCTTTTATTTATTTGTACATTTCCTATGATATTTCTATTAAATGGACAAATTTCGATAATCGGTGAAAGTGGTGCCGAGTAAGAACACTTCCACGATTTGGTTTCAATATATTAAGAATTTGTGGTTCCAGGAGCTTTTCTCCCGATTCGGACTTATACATATTTTTGAGATTTGCCAGTTTTCAGTGCATATAAACATCGTAACAATATGCCATGCATGCAAATATAACTGTTACGTATAGCACTATTAAACGTCGGCACACATCAAAACTTACAAACTCTTCTTAATGGGAAATATACACATATTTAATAAAAGTGGAGGCGCTGTTGCTCTAGTGATGTCTCTTATTTTCAATAAAATCCCATTTCATGCATATAACAATCATCAACAGTTCTAGCACCAAAGTGATGATCAGTATTCAAGTTATTTCTTTTGATGTTAAGATCATCTCACAATAATCTATTTAATGTTTAGCATTATTAAATTCAGTCGCGTCACCCCAATACTCTTCCCCCAGTTTATCAGCACTATCAGTGATTTGATTTTTAGTTCTGAATTATACGATTTTATTTGGGTTCTAAACCATTAATAATTTCAGATTGAATATTCGCTGCCAGTGACACACCATCGTGGGATACTCCCGGAAGTGTAACGGAAAAAGTACCGTGGTTGCCGACGATGGTGACACACAAAGTCACGATACTACGAAGACAGGTAACAATATATAAGTATCATATGGCAGCATGTGTGACATTAATATTGTCAACCCGAGAGCAGAATGTCACCCGAGGCGTTAGCTGCCATATGATATTTATTTAATTATACCGAACAAAATTAAGTACATAAAAGTTTGAAAGTGTTTTTAATTCATTAATTAAACAAGGTAAACAAAATAATTATAACATTATAAAATACTAATATCTAGAACAAAATTCCACCGTCTGATGTTTTTGTGTACACATTGAATAGTGACGTCACTGCTGTATGTGTTTAGGGAGGCAATCACGTCATGATTCAGCTAAAATATTGAATCAGTTATTTGCCCTTATATGACATTCAAATTGTCACTGTGGTCACATGACCTGATAGTGAATTTTCGCTTGGTCACGTGTCAAATGTTGCAAATGTTTCTGACAGTAAAAATATCTCTTTTTCGGGTAATTGGATTTTACCATTGTAGACAGAAGTGAGGTATAATAATAATACTTGTTACAATACTTTTCAAGGGCGTAGCCAGGTTTTACTGAATGTTACGCACGAACGGGGGAGGGTGTGGGTGGAATATCCCTGTAGTCGGTGTGGGTTCGGAGGGCCTCCCCAGGGGAAAAAATGGAAAATGAAACTAACATGTTGAGCTCTGAGGTATATTTGGAGGTATTTATAAATTCGAGGCCGCTGACTTTGTAGTTACCAAGTGATTGATTAATACTCAGTAAGCTATCTAAAACAGAGAAGCAATGCTTACTTTAGCTGATCTTTCTTTTATTCTGATATAAATTTTAAGCTTAGCCCTCGACTTTGATGCCAATTTTGGCCATATTTACTTTTTCATTTTTCAAATTGATGTTACGCACATGCGTAAGAGCGTAACGCTGGCTACGCCCCTGCTTTTACACTTTTACAAGTGTTATAATCAGCGAAAATCAATATACATAAACTATGCTATATAGCAAGCTCATAAATAAGAGTAAACTCACCTTCATCTATAACATACTGAAATATAAAACAAACATTTTTTGCTTAGTGTCTTAAAACATTTTTAAACTTACAAGTACACTTTATTGAATTATCAGCAAAGGGGTGTCATAGTTGAAGCCGTTACCTACGGGGGGAACAGCTGCCGTAATATAACCTGTGAACGTTCGTGGGTTGTTTCTTGTTAACCACTTAATTTTCGCGATAATTATCTAGATATCTAGGTAATATTCGCGAAACTTTTTCGGTAAGATACTGGTTAACTAGATAAGATTCGTGTTACCAGTGGTAGTTGAATTCGCATATCATAACTAGATAACCAGTTACTGCTAAACGCCCAAAATGCATTAATATATAATTGGTAACACGAATCTTATCTAGTTAACCAGTTATTATGTTCCGTATTACGTGGAATTCGCAAACCATAACTAGTAAACCTGTTAATGTTGTACAGCTAAAAAAGGTAACAGGTGGCAGTTCTAGGCACTTTCAAGCAAGGTTTTAGTCTAATGATATATATCTTACCGAAAAAGTTTCACGTATATTAACTAGATAGCTAGATAATTATCAGGAAAATTAAATGGTTAACACGACACAATTCGTGAACGTTCACAGGTTATCTTACGTCAGTTATATGCCACCATACGAACGCTATCAGGTTTTCTCCCATCTCAGATAAGTAGATCCAAACATTTAACCATGCTAAAAAATCTTATCTTGCTCACGGGCAAAGATAAAACAAGTACCCGTATGGAACTCCTTCTAAATCACATTGTAATTACCTCCCTTGTTGAAGACTGTCGTCTGTAGCATCATAGACACATTGTCATGTGGCAATATTAAGAATGCTTATTAATTAGTTCTCCCTTCAAATGTCACCATAAAAACGTTTTAAATTTGGCATTTTTTCAGTCAATGATCTCATTATCAATGGCGGGAATTCCTATTGACTGACAGCCAGTGACCATATTCAATTTTGATCTTATACTCAATGGCAGGAATTCCTATTGACTGACTGCGAGTGACCATATTCATGCAATTCCTATTAGCTGAATGCCAGTGACTATAATTATTCATTTTTGATCGCATACTCAATAGTAGGAATTCCTATTGACTGACTGCCAGTGATCATATTCATGTATGATCTCATACGCAATGGCAGGAATTCCTATAAGCTGACTGCGAGTGATCATATTCATGCCTGATCACATACTCAATGACAGGAATTCCTATTGACTGACTGCGAGTGACCATATTCATGCAATTCCTATTAGCTGAATGCCAGCGATCATATTCATGTATGATCTCATACGCAATGGCAGGAATTCCTATTGACTGACTGCGAGTGACCGTATTCATGCCTAATCTCATACTCAATGGCAGGAATACATATTAGCTGACTGCGAGTGACCATATTCATGCCTGATCTCATACTCAATGGCAGGAATTCCTATTGACTGACTGCGAGTGACCATATTCATGCCTGATCTCATACTCAATGGCAGGAATTCCTATTAGCTGACTGCGAGTGACCATATTCATGCCTGATCTCATACGCAGTGGCAGGAATTCCTATTGACTGACTGCGAGTGACAATATTCATGCCTGATCTCATACTCAATGGCAGGAATTCCTATTAGCTGACTGCGAGTGACCATATTCATGCCTAATCTCATACGCAATGGCAGGAATTCCTATTGACTGACTGCGAGTGACCATATTCATGCCTGATCTCATACTCAATGGCAGGAATTCCTATTGACTGACTGCGAGTGACCATATTCATGCCTGATCTCATACTCAATGGCAGGAATTCCTATTAGCTGACTGCGAGTGACCATATTCATGCCTGATCTCATACTCAATGGCAGGAATTCCTATTAGCTGACTGCGAGTGACCATATTCATGCCTAATCTCATACGCAGTGGCAGGAATTCCTATTAGCTGACTGCGAGTGACCATATTCATGCCTGATCTCATACTCAATGGCACGAATTCCTATAGACTGACTGCGAGTGACCATAGTCATGTATGATCTCATACTCAATGGCAGGAATTCCTATTAGCTGACTGCCAGTGACCATATTCATGCCTGATCTCATACTCAATGGCAAGAATTCCTATAAGCTGACTGCGAGTGACCATATTCATGCCTAATCTCATACGCAATGGCAGGAATTCCTATTAGCTGACTGCGAGTGACCATATTCATGCCTGATCTCATACTCAATGGCACGAATTCCTATAGACTGACTGCGAGTGACCATAGTCATGTATGATCTCATACTCAATGTCAGGAATTCTTATTAGCTGACTGCCAGTGACCATATTCATGCCTGATCTCATACTCAATGGCAGGAATTCCTATTAGCTGACTGCGAGTGACCATATTCATGCCTAATCTCATACGCAATGGCAGGAATTCCTATTAGCTGACTGCGAGTGACCATATTCATGCCTGATCTCATACTCAATGGCAGGAATTCCTATTAGCTGACTGCCAGTGACCATATTCATGCCTGATCTCATACTCAATGGCAGGAACTCCTATTAGCTGACTGCCAGTGCCATATTCATGCCTGATCTCATACTCAATGGCAGGAATTCCTATTAGCTGACTGCGAGTGACCATATTCATTCCTGATCTCATACTCAATGGATGGAATTCCTATTAGCTGACTGCGAGTGACCATATTCATGCCTGATCTCATACTCAATGGCAGGTATTCCTATTGACTGACTGCGAGTGACCAAAGTCATGCCTGATCTCATACTCAATGGATGGAATTTCTATTAGCTGACTGCGAGTGACCATATTCATGCCTGATATCATACTCAATGGATGAAATTCCTATTAGCTGACTGCGAGTGACCATATACATGCCTGATCTCATACTCAATGGCAGGAATTCCTATTAGCTGACTGCCAGTGACCATATTCATTTTTGATCTCATACTCAATGGCAGGAATTCCTATTGACTGACTGCGAGTGACCATATTCATGCCTGATCTCATACTCAATGGATGGAATTCCTATTAGCTGACTGCGAGTGACCATATTCATGCCTGATCTCATACTCAATGGCAGGAATTCCTATTGACTGACTGCTAGTGACCATATTCATGCCTGATCTCATACTCAATGGATGGAATTCCTATTAGCTGACTGCGAGTGACCATATTCATGCCTGATCTCATACTCAATGGATGGAATTCCTATTAGCTGACTGCTAGTGACCATATTCATGCCTGATCTCATACTCAATGGCAGGAATTCCTATTAGCTGACTGCGAGTGACCATATTCATGCCTGATCTCATACTCAATGGATGGAATTCCTATTAGCTGACTGCTAGTGACCATATTCATGCCTGATCTCATACTCAATGGCAGGAATTCCTATTAGCTGACTGCGAGTGACCATATTCATGCCTGATCTCATACTCAATGGCAGGAATTCCTATTAGCTGACTGCGAGTGACCATATTCATGCCTGATCTCATACTCAATGGATGGAATTCCTATTAGCTGACTGCTAGTGACCATATTCATGCCTGATCTCATACTCAATGGCAGGAATTCCTATTAGCTGACTGCGAGTGACCATATTCATGCCTGATCTCATACTCAATCGCAGGAATTCCTATTAGCTGACTGCGAGTGACCATATTCATGCCTGATCTCATACTCAATGGCAGGAATTCCTATTAGCTGACTGCGAGTGACCATATTCATTTTTTATCTTATACTAAATGGCAGAAATTCCTATTGACTGACTGACAGTGACCATATTCATTTTTGATCTTACACTCAAAAGCAGGATATTTTTATTGATTGACTGCTAGTGACCATATTCATGTATGCTCGTTTATTCAATGGCAGAAAGTCATATTAACCGAGGCGCAGCCAGTTAATATCAGATCATATGCAATGGCGCTCAGTCAATAATTGTTTAATATTTCTTTGCTGTACCCGTGCACTCAACGACGATTACTATACAAGTACAGTTTTACCTGAATATCACCTTCGCTCTCGATAGCCTCTATCATCATGGAAGCCCTTCTCTCCAGACCCAGGTCTGAATATAAATTTTACTCCTAGTTATTTTCTCTTAGTTGTTTTATTTGGTGAACATAATAATATTCATTTCTCTGATTTCTGTTTGCATTGTCCAAATTAGCATTTATATATTTAAAAGTGTACAATGTTTCATGTCATACAAAACAAAGCATAAAGTTACCAACATGTAATATGAATAATTTCGTATTAAACATACGTTGTGTCAAAAGAGAGCCCAGAGTGTTGACAAGTAAAACGGTCGGTGTCTTGGGTTAAGATTAGAATATGTTTCATAACAGACACCAACTTATGTAAGACATCAATGAAGAGATCATCACATTTCCTATAGTATAATGGCAACTGCAAGTAACAACAATAGACACCATTGAAGAAATCATCACATTTCCTATAGTATAATGGCAACTGCAAGAAACAACAATAGACACCATTGAAGAAACTCATTACATTTCCTATAGTATAATGGCAACTGCAAGTAACAACAATATACACCATTGAAGAAACTCACCACATTTCCTATAGTATAATGGCAACTGCAAGTAACAACAATATACACCATTGAAGAAATCATCACATTTCCTATAGTATAATGCCGACTGCAAGTAACAACAATAGACATCATTGAAGAAATCATCACATTTCCTATAGTATAATGCCGACTGCAAGTAACAATAATAGACACCATTGAAGAAATCATCACATTTCCTATAGTATAATGGCAACTACAAGTAACAACAATAGACACCATTGAAGAAATCATTTCCTATAGTATAATGGCAACTGCAAGTAACAATAATAGACACCATTGAAGAAACTCATCACATTTCCTATAGTATAATGGCAACTGCAAGTAACAATAATAGACATCATTGAAGAAATCACCACATTTCTTATAGTATAATGGCAACTACAAGTAACAACAATAGACACCATTGAAGAAATCATCACATTTCCTATAGTATAATGGCAACTGCAAGTAACAATAATAGACACCATTGAAGAAATCATCACATTTCCTATAGTATAATGGCAACTACAAGTAACAACAATAGACACCATTGAAGAAATCACCACATTTCCTATAGTATAATGGCAACTGCAAGTAACAATAATAGACACCATTGAAGAAATCATCACATTTCCTATAGTATAATGGCAACTACAAGTAACAACAATAGACACCATTGAAGAAACTCACCAAATTTCCTATAGTATAATGGCAACTGCAAGTAACAACAATAGACATCATTGAAGAAATCATCACATTTTCTATAGTATAATGGCAACTGCAAGTAACAACAATAGACACCATTGAAGAAATCATCACATTTCCTATAGTATAATGGCAACTGCAAGTAACAATAATAGACACCATTGAAGAAATCATCATATTTCCTATAGTATAATGGCAACTGCAAGTAACAATAATAGACACCATTGAAGAAACTCATTACATTTCCTATAGTATAATGGCAACTGCAAGTAACAACAATAGACACCATTGAAGAAATCATCACATTTCCTATAGTATAATGGCAACTGCAAGTACCAACAATAGACACCATTGAAGAAATCATCACATTTCCTATAGTATAATGGCAACTGCAAGTAACAATAATAGACATCATTGAAGAAATCATCACATTTCCTATAGTATAATGGCAACAGCAAGTAACAATAATAGACACCATTGAAGAAACTCACTACATTTCCTATAGTATAATGGCAACTGCAAGTAACAATAATAGACACCATTGAAGAAACTCATCACATTTCCTATAGTATAATGGCAACTGCTAGTAACAACAATAGACAGCATTGAAGAAATCATCACATTTCCTATAGTATAATGGCAACTGCAAGTAACAACAATAGACACCATTGAAGATATCATCACATTTCCTATAGTATAATGGCAACTGCAAGTAACAATAATAGACACCATTGAAGAAATCATCACATTTCCTATAGTATAATGGCAACTGCAAGTAACAACAATAGACAGCATTGAAGAAATCATCACATTTCCTATAGTATAATGGCAACTGCTAGTAACAACAATAGACAGCATTGAAGAAATCATCACATTTCCTATAGTATAATGGCAACTGCAAGTAACAACAATAGACACCATTGAAGAAATCATCACATTTCCTATAGTATAATGGCAACTGCAAGTAACAATAATAGACACCATTGAAGAAATCATCACATTTCCTATAGTATAATGGCAACTGCAAGTAACAACAATAGACACCATTGAAGAAACTCACCACATTTCCTATAGTATAATGGCAACTGCAAGTAACAATAATAGACACAATTGAAGAAACTCATCACATTTTCTATAGTATAATGGCAACTGCAAGTAACAACAATAGACACCATTGAAGAAATCATCACATTTCCTATAGTATAATGGCAACTGCAAGTAACAATAATAGACACCATTGAAGAAATCATCACATTTCCTATAGTATAATGGCAACTGCAAGTACCAACAATAGACACCATTGAAGAAATCATTACATTTCCTATAGTATAATGGCAACTGCAAGTACCAACAATAGACACCATTGAAGAAACTCATCACATTTCCTATAGTATAATGGCAACTGCAAGTAACAACAATAGACACCATTGAAGAAACTCACCACATTTCCTATAGTATAATGGCAACTACAAGTAACAACAATAGACACCATTGAAGAAATCATCACATTTCCTATAGTATATTGGCAACTGCAAGTAACAATAATAGACATCATTGAAGAAATAATCACATTTCCTATAGTATAATGGCAACTGCAAGTAACAATAATAGACACCATTGAAGAAATCATCACATTTCCTATAGTATAATGGCAACTGCAAGTAACAATAATAGACACCATTGAAGAAACTCACCACATTTCCTATAGTATAATGGCAACTGCAAGTAACAACAATAGACACCATTGAAGAAACTCACCACATTTCCTATAGTATAATGGCAACTACAAGTAACAATAATAGACACCATTGAAGAAATCATCACATTTCCTATAGTATAATGGCAACTGCAAGTAACAACAATAGACACCATTGAAGAAATCATCACATTTCCTATAGTATATTGGCAACTGCAAGTAACAATAATAGACATCATTGAAGAAATAATCACATTTCCTATAGTATAATGGCAACTGCAAGTAACAACAATAGACACCATTGACAAATAAACTCATCACATTTCCTATAGTATAATGGCAACTGCAAGTACCAACAATAGACACCATTGAAGAAATCATCACATTTCCTATAGTATAATGGCAACTACAAGTAACAATAATAGACACCATTGAAGAAATCATCACATTTCCATTAGTATAATGGCAACTGCAAGTAACAACAATAGACACCATTGAAGAAACTCATCACATTTCCTATAGTATAATGGCAACTGCAAGTAACAATAATAGACACCATTGAAGAAATCATCACATTTCCTATAGTATAATGGCAACTACAAGTAACAACAATAGACACCATTGAAGAAATCACCACATTTCCTATAGTATAATGGCAACTGCAAGTAACAATAATAGACACCATTGAAGAAATCATCACATTTCCTATAGTATAATGGCAACTGCAAGTAACAACAATATACACCATTGAAGAATCATCACATTTCCTATAGTATAATGGCAACTGCAAGTAACAACAATAGACACCATTGAAGAAATCATCACATTTCCTATAGTATAATGGCAACTGCAAGTAACAATAATAGACATCATTGAAGAAATCATCACATTTCCTATAGTATAATGGCAACTACAAGTAACAAAAATAGACACCATTGAAGAAACTCACCACATTTCCTATAGTATAATGGCAACTGCAAGTAACAACAATAGACACCATTGAAGAAATCATCACATTTCCTATAGTATAATGGCAACTGCAAGTAACAATAATAGACACCATTGAAGAAATCATCACATTTCCTATAGTATAATGGCAACTGCAAGTAACAATAATAGACATCATTGAAGAAATCATCACATTTCCTATAGTATAATGGCAACTGCAAGTAACAACAATAGACACCATTGAAGAATCATCACATTTCCTATAGTATAATGGCAACTACAAGTACCAACAATAGACACCATTGAAGAAATCATCACATTTCCTATAGTATAATGGCAACTGCAAGTAACAATAATAGACATCATTGAAGAAATCATCACATTTCCTATAGTATAATGGCAACTACAAGTACCAACAATAGACACCATTGAAGAAATCACCACATTTCCTATAGTATAATGGCAACTGCAAGTAACAATAATAGACACCATTGAAGAATCATCACATTTCCTATAGTATAATGGCAACTGCAAGTAACAATAATAGACATCATTGACAAATAAACTCACCACATTTCCTATAGTATAATGGCAACTACAAGTACCAACAATAGACACCATTGACAAATAAACTCACCACATTTCCTATAGTATAATGGCAACTACAAGTACCAACAATAGACACCATTGAAGAAATCACCACATTTCCTATAGTATAATGGCAACTGCAAGTAACAATAATAGACACCATTGAAGAATCATCACATTTCCTATAGTATAATGGCAACTGCAAGTAACAATAATAGACATCATTGACAAATAAACTCACCACATTTCCTATAGTATAATGGCAACTGCAAGTACCAACAATAGACACCATTGACAAATAAACTCACCACATTTCCTATAGTATAATGGCAACTACAAGTACCAACAATAGACACCATTGAAGAAATCATCACATTTCCTATAGTATAATGGCAACTGCAAGTAACAACAATAGACACCATTGAAGAAATCATCACATTTCCTATAGTATAATGGCAACTGCAAGTAACAATAATAGACATGATTGAAGAAATCATCACATTTCCTATAGTATAATGGCAACTGCAAGTAACAACAATAGACACCATTGAAGAATCATCACATTTCCTATAGTATAATGGCAACTGCAAGTAACAATAATAGACACCATTGAAGAAATCATCACATTTCCTATAGTATAATGGCAACTGCAAGTAACAATAATAGACACCATTGAAGAAATCATCACATTTCCTATAGTATAATGGCAACTACAAGTACCAACAATCGACACCATTGAAGAATCATCACATTTCCTATAGTATAATGGCAACTGCAAGTAACAATAATAGACACCATTGAAGAAATCATCACATTTCCTATAGTATAATGGCAACTGCAAGTAACAACAATAGACACCATTGAAGAATCATCACATTTCCTATAGTATAATGGCAACTACAAGTACCAACAATAGACACCATTGAAGAAACTCACCACATTTCCTATAGTATAATGGCAACTACAAGTAACAACAATAGACACCATTGAAGAAATCCCCACATTTCCTATAGTATAATGGCAACTGCAAGTAACAATAATAGACACCATTGAAGAAATCATCACATTTCCTATAGTATAATGGCAACTACAAGTAACAACAATAGACACCATTGAAGAAACTCACCAAATTTCCTATAGTATAATGGCAACTGCAAGTAACAACAATAGACATCATTGAAGAAATCATCACATTTCCTATAGTATAATGGCAACTGCAAGTAACAACAATAGACACCATTGAAGAAATCATCACATTTCCTATAGTATAATGGCAACTGCAAGTAACAATAATAGACACCATTGAAGAAATCATCACATTTCCTATAGTATAATGGCAACTGCAAGTAACAATAATAGACACCATTGAAGAAACTCATTACATTTCCTATAGTATAATGGCAACTGCAAGTAACAACAATAGACACCATTGAAGAAATCATCACATTTCCTATAGTATAATGGCAACTGCAAGTACCAACAATAGACACCATTGAAGAAATCATCACATTTCCTATAGTATAATGGCAACTGCAAGTAACAATAATAGACACCATTGAAGAAATCATCACATTTCCTATAGTATAATGGCAACTGCAAGTAACAATAATAGACACCATTGAAGAAACTCACTACATTTCCTATAGTATAATGGCAACTGCAAGTAACAATAATAGACACCATTGAAGAAACTCATCACATTTCCTATAGTATAATGGCAACTGCAAGTAACAACAATAGACACCATTGAAGAAATCATCACATTTCCTATAGTATAATGGCAACTGCAAGTAACAATAATAGACACCATTGAAGAAACTCACTACATTTCCTATAGTATAATGGCAACTGCAAGTAACAATAATAGACACCATTGAAGAAACTCATCACATTTCCTATAGTATAATGGCAACTGCTAGTAACAACAATAGACAGCATTGAAGAAATCATCACATTTCCTATAGTATAATGGCAACTGCAAGTAACAACAATAGACACCATTGAAGAAATCATCACATTTCCTATAGTATAATGGCAACTGCAAGTAACAACAATATACACCATTGAAGAATCATCACATTTCCTATAGTATAATGGCAACTGCAAGTAACAACAATAGACACCATTGAAGAAATCATCACATTTCCTATAGTATAATGGCAACTGCAAGTAACAATAATAGACATCATTGAAGAAATCATCACATTTCCTATAGTATAATGGCAACTACAAGTAACAAAAATAGACACCATTGAAGAAACTCACCACATTTCCTATAGTATAATGGCAACTGCAAGTAACAACAATAGACACCATTGAAGAAATCATCACATTTCCTATAGTATAATGGCAACTGCAAGTAACAATAATAGACACCATTGAAGAAATCATCACATTTCCTATAGTATAATGGCAACTGCAAGTAACAATAATAGACATCATTGAAGAAATCATCACATTTCCTATAGTATAATGGCAACTGCAAGTAACAACAATAGACACCATTGAAGAATCATCACATTTCCTATAGTATAATGGCAACTACAAGTACCAACAATAGACACCATTGAAGAAATCATCACATTTCCTATAGTATAATGGCAACTGCAAGTAACAATAAAAGACATCATTGAAGAAATCATCACATTTCCTATAGTATAATGGCAACTACAAGTACCAACAATAGACACCATTGAAGAAATCACCACATTTCCTATAGTATAATGGCAACTGCAAGTAACAATAATAGACACCATTGAAGAATCATCACATTTCCTATAGTATAATGGCAACTGCAAGTAACAATAATAGACATCATTGACAAATAAACTCACCACATTTCCTATAGTATAATGGCAACTACAAGTACCAACAATAGACACCATTGACAAATAAACTCACCACATTTCCTATAGTATAATGGCAACTGCAAGTACCAACAATAGACACCATTGAAGAAATCACCACATTTCCTATAGTATAATGGCAACTGCAAGTAACAATAATAGACACCATTGAAGAATCATCACATTTCCTATAGTATAATGGCAACTGCAAGTAACAATAATAGACATCATTGACAAATAAACTCACCACATTTCCTATAGTATAATGGCAACTGCAAGTACCAACAATAGACACCATTGACAAATAAACTCACCACATTTCCTATAGTATAATGGCAACTACAAGTACCAACAATAGACACCATTGAAGAAATCATCACATTTCCTATAGTATAATGGCAACTGCAAGTAACAACAATAGACATCATTGAAGAAATCATCACATTTCCTATAGTATAATGGCAACTGCAAGTAACAATAATAGACATCATTGAAGAAATCATCACATTTCCTATAGTATAATGGCAACTGCAAGTAACAACAATAGACACCATTGAAGAATCATCACATTTCCTATAGTATAATGGCAACTGCAAGTAACAATAATAGACACCATTGAAGAAATCATCACATTTCCTATAGTATAATGGCAACTGCAAGTAACAATAATAGACACCATTGAAGAAATCATCACATTTCCTATAGTATAATGGCAACTACAAGTACCAACAATCGACACCATTGAAGAATCATCACATTTCCTATAGTATAATGGCAACTGCAAGTAACAATAATAGACACCATTGAAGAAATCATCACATTTCCTATAGTATAATGGCAACTGCAAGTAACAACAATAGACACCATTGAAGAATCATCACATTTCCTATAGTATAATGGCAACTACAAGTACCAACAATAGACACCATTGAAGAAACTCACCACATTTCCTATAGTATAATGGCAACTACAAGTAACAACAATAGACACCATTGAAGAAATCCCCACATTTCCTATAGTATAATGGCAACTGCAAGTAACAATAATAGACACCATTGAAGAAATCATCACATTTCCTATAGTATAATGGCAACTACAAGTAACAACAATAGACACCATTGAATAAACTCACCAAATTTCCTATAGTATAATGGCAACTGCAAGTAACAACAATAGACATCATTGAAGAAATCATCACATTTTCTATAGTATAATGGCAACTGCAAGTAACAACAATAGACACCATTGAAGAAATCATCACATTTCCTATAGTATAATGGCAACTGCAAGTAACAAT
Organism: Mya arenaria; assembly: GCF_026914265.1. NCBI lineage: Eukaryota > Metazoa > Mollusca > Bivalvia > Myida > Myidae > Mya > Mya arenaria. The sequence continues at coordinate 51,396,301 of NC_069136.1, read as the reverse complement.
AATAGACACCATTGAAGAAATCATCACATTTCCTATAGTATAATGGCAACTGCAAGTAACAATAATAGACACCATTGAAGAAACTCATTACATTTCCTATAGTATAATGGCAACTGCAAGTAACAACAATAGACACCATTGAAGAAATCATCACATTTCCTATAGTATAATGGCAACTGCAAGTACCAACAATAGACACCATTGAAGAAATCATCACATTTCCTATAGTATAATGGCAACTGCAAGTAACAATAATAGACACCATTGAAGAAATCATCACATTTCCTATAGTATAATGGCAACTGCAAGTAACAATAATAGACACCATTGAAGAAACTCACTACATTTCCTATAGTATAATGGCAACTGCAAGTAACAATAATAGACACCATTGAAGAAACTCATCACATTTCCTATAGTATAATGGCAACTGCAAGTAACAATAATAGACACCATTGAAGAAATCATCACATTTCCTATAGTATAATGGCAACTGCAAGTAACAATAATAGACACCATTGAAGAAACTCACTACATTTCCTATAGTATAATGGCAACTGCAAGTAACAATAATAGACACCATTGAAGAAACTCATCACATTTCCTATAGTATAATGGCAACTGCAAGTAACAACAATAGACAGCATTGAAGAAATCATCACATTTCCTATAGTATAATGGCAACTGCAAGTAACAACAATAGACACCATTGAAGAAATCATCACATTTCCTATAGTATAATGGCAACTGCAAGTAACAACAATAGACACCATTGAAGAAACTCACCACATTTCCTATAGTATAATGGCAACTGCAAGTAACAATAATAGACACCATTGAAGAAATCATCACATTTCCTATAGTATAATGGCAACTACAAGTAACAACAATAGACACCATTGAAGAAATCATCACATTTCCTATAGTATAATGGCAACTGCAAGTCACAATAATAGACATCATTGAAGAAATCATCACATTTCATATAGTATAATGGCAACTGCAAGTAAGAACAATAGACATCATTGAAGAAATAATCACATTTCCTATAGTATAATGGCAACTGCAAGTAACAATAATAGACACCATTGAAGAAACTCACCACATTTCCTATAGTATAATGGCAACTGCAAGTAACAACAATAGACACCATTGAAGAAATCATCACATTTCCTATAGTATAATGGCAACTGCAAGTAACAATAATAGACACCATTGAAGAAATCATCACATTTCCTATAGTATAATGGCAACTGCAAGTAACAATAATAGACACCATTGAAGAAACTCACCACATTTCCTATAGTATAATGGCAACTACAAGTAACAACAATAGACACCATTGAAGAAATCATCACATTTCCTATAGTATAATGGCAACTACAAGTACCAACAATAGACACCATTGACAAATAAACTCACCACATTTCCTATAGTATAATGGCAACTACAAGTACCAACAATAGACACCATTGAAGAAATCACCACATTTCCTATAGTATAATGGCAACTGCAAGTAACAATAATAGACACCATTGAAGAATCATCACATTTCCTATAGTATAATGGCAACTGCAAGTAACAATAATAGACATCATTGACAAATAAACTCACCACATTTCCTATAGTATAATGGCAACTGCAAGTACCAACAATAGACACCATTGACAAATAAACTCACCACATTTCCTATAGTATAATGGCAACTACAAGTACCAACAATAGACACCATTGAAGAAATCATCACATTTCCTATAGTATAATGGCAACTGCAAGTAACAACAATAGACATCATTGAAGAAATCATCACATTTCCTATAGTATAATGGCAACTGCAAGTAACAATAATAGACACCATTGAAGAAATCATCACATTTCCTATAGTATAATGGCAACTGCAAGTAACAACAATAGACACCATTGAAGAATCATCACATTTCCTATAGTATAATGGCAACTGCAAGTAACAATAATAGACACCATTGAAGAAATCATCACATTTCCTATAGTATAATGGCAACTGCAAGTAACAATAATAGACACCATTGAAGAAATCATCACATTTCCTATAGTATAATGGCAACTACAAGTACCAACAATAGACACCATTGAAGAATCATCACATTTCCTATAGTATAATGGCAACTGCAAGTAACAATAATAGACACCATTGAAGAAATCATCACATTTCCTATAGTATAATGGCAACTGCAAGTAACAACAATAGACACCATTGAAGAATCATCACATTTCCTATAGTATAATGGCAACTACAAGTACCAACAATAGACACCATTGAAGAAACTCACCACATTTCCTATAGTATAATGGCAACTACAAGTAACAACAATAGACACCATTGAAGAAATCCCCACATTTCCTATAGTATAATGGCAACTGCAAGTAACAATAATAGACACCATTGAAGAAATCATCACATTTCCTATAGTATAATGGCAACTACAAGTAACAACAATAGACACCATTGAATAAACTCACCAAATTTCCTATAGTATAATGGCAACTGCAAGTAACAACAATAGACATCATTGAAGAAATCATCACATTTTCTATAGTATAATGGCAACTGCAAGTAACAACAATAGACACCATTGAAGAAATCATCACATTTCCTATAGTATAATGGCAACTGCAAGTAACAATAATAGACACCATTGAAGAAATCATCACATTTCCTATAGTATAATGGCAACAGCAAGTAACAATAATAGACACCATTGAAGAAACTCATTACATTTCCTATAGTATAATGGCAACTGCAAGTAACAACAATAGACACCATTGAAGAAATCATCACATTTCCTATAGTATAATGGCAACTGCAAGTAACAATAATAGACACCATTGAAGAAATCATCACATTTCCTATAGTATAATGGCAACTGCAAGTAACAATAATAGACACCATTGAAGAAATCATCACATTTCCTATAGTATAATGGCAACTGCAAGTAACAATAATAGACACCATTGAAGAAACTCACTACATTTCCTATAGTATAATGGCAACTGCAAGTAACAATAATAGACACCATTGAAGAAACTCATCACATTTCCTATAGTATAATGGCAACTGCAAGTAACAACAATAGACACCATTGAAGAAATCATCACATTTCCTATAGTATAATGGCAACTGCAAGTAACAATAATAGACACCATTGAAGAAACTCACTACATTTCCTATAGTATAATGGCAACTGCAAGTAACAATAATAGACACCATTGAAGAAACTCATCACATTTCCTATAGTATAATGGCAACTGCTAGTAACAACAATAGACAGCATTGAAGAAATCATCACATTTCCTATAGTATAATGGCAACTGCAAGTAACAACAATAGACACCATTGAAGAAATCATCACATTTCCTATAGTATAATGGCAACTGCAAGTAACAACAATAGACACCATTGAAGAAACTCACCACATTTCCTATAGTATAATGGCAACTGCAAGTAACAATAATAGACACCATTGAAGAAATCATCACATTTCCTATAGTATAATGGCAACTACAAGTAACAACAATAGACACCATTGAAGAAATCATCACATTTCCTATAGTATAATGGCAACTGCAAGTCACAATAATAGACATCATTGAAGAAATCATCACATTTCATATAGTATAATGGCAACTGCAAGTAAGAACAATAGACATCATTGAAGAAATAATCACATTTCCTATAGTATAATGGCAACTGCAAGTAACAATAATAGACACCATTGAAGAAACTCACCACATTTCCTATAGTATAATGGCAACTGCAAGTAACAACAATAGACACCATTGAAGAAATCATCACATTTCCTATAGTATAATGGCAACTGCAAGTAACAATAATAGACACCATTGAAGAAATCATCACATTTCCTATAGTATAATGGCAACTGCAAGTAACAATAATAGACACCATTGAAGAAACTCACCACATTTCCTATAGTATAATGGCAACTACAAGTAACAACAATAGACACCATTGAAGAAATCATCACATTTCCTATAGTATAATGGCAACTGCAAGTAACAATAATAGACACCATTGAAGAAATCATCACATTTCCTATAGTATAATGGCAACTGCAAGTACCAACAATAGACACCATTGAAGAAATCATTTCCTATAGCATAATGGCAACTGCAAGTAACAACAATAGACACCATTGAAGAAATCATCACATTTCCTATAGTATAATGGCAACTGCAAGTAACAATAATAGACATCATTGAAGAAATCATCACATTTCCTATAGTATAATGGCAACTACAAGTAACAATAATAGACACCATTGAAGAAATCATTTCCTATAGTATAATGGCAACTACAAGTAACAACAACAGACACCATTGAAGAAATCCTCACATTTCCTATAGTATAATGGCAACTGCAAGTAACAATAATAGACATCATTGAAGAAATCATCACATTTCCTAAAGTATAATGGCAACTACAAGTAACAATAATAGACACCATTGAAGAAATCATTTCCTATAGCATAATGGCAACTGCAAGTAACAACAATAGACACCATTGAAGAAATCATCACATTTCCTATAGTATAATGGCAACTGCAAGTAACAACAATAGACACCATTGAAGAAACTCACCACATTTCCTATAGTATAATGGCAACTGCAAGTAACAATAATAGACACCATTGAAGAAACTCACCACATTTCCTATAGTATAATGGCAACTGCAAGTAACAACAATAGACACCATTGAAGAAATCATCACATTTCCTATAGTATAATGGCAACTACAAGTAACAACAATAGACACCATTGAAGAAATCATCACATTTCCTATAGTATAATGGCAACTACAAGTAACAACAATAGACACCATTGAAGAAACTCATTACATTTCCTATAGTATAATAGCAACTGCAAGTAACAATAATATACACCATTGAAGAATCATCACATTTCCTATAGTATAATGGCAACTGCAAGTAACAATAATAGACACCATTGAAGAAATCATCACATTTCCTATAGTATAATGGCAACTGCAAGTAACAATAATAGACATCATTGACGAAAACATCACATTTCCTATAGTATAATGGCAACTGCAAGTAACAATAATAGACACCATTGAGACACTCACCACATTTCCTATAGTATAATGGCAACTGCAAGTAACAACAATAGACACCATTGAAGAAATCATCACATTTTCTATAGTTATAATGGCAACTTCAAGTAACAATAATAGACAGCATTGAAGAAATCATCACATTTCCTATAGCATAATGGCAACTGCTAGTAACAACAACAGACACCATTGAAGAAATCATCACATTTCCTATAGTATATGGCAACTGCAAGTAACAATAATAGACATCATTGAAGAAATCATCACATTTCCTATAGTATAATGGCAACTGATGGTTGATGACTATAGAGGGAACATAATTGGGCGGGAATAAACTAGCAATATCAACACAATGTATGTCTCTATGTGCCAGAAAGCTCAAAACCCATAGAAAATAAACTTTTTTAGCCTTGGAATCGCTACTTAGTTTCCCTTCACAAACGTTTTAAGGGTTCCATGCTAAACCAAACTATCGTGTGGTGAGTAGACATTAGACGGTTAACATCATTTGAAGCGCACAGTACAGCCAAGTAAGAAAATAGCAAGCTTAACTTTGATTGAAACTGGGTCGTTCTATTAAGATACGTATCAACATTATTCAGAAACTACGAAACAAATATATAATTTATTAAATAATACAATTTTAAACTTTAAATATTTAAATTCCGGGTTAATATATAATCGTATTTCGAATCTATGTAATTGGTGTTTTACAATGAAAATGGAAGTTGCATGACCAATAAGCAAGAAGTTGAGTATCTTATTGATTGGTTTGAACCGTGAAATGAAAATATCAATACATAAGTAACAGTGACTGGTCTTTAAATCGAAGCGCAGGGATATTTTCCTTGCGTATAATTATTATGCTTTCTTTGTTGCTGTTCTTTTAGTGTAATTTTTTTTTATCAATATGTAATATCATATAATGCAGGCCTACCCATAGTCCCTGGATTGTTATTAGGCATGAAATATGAATGTATTTCAAAGGACGTACATGTTAATGATATACTTGCTTGACGACCTTTCAAAACAAGAACAGTGATTCTATTGTAAAACCCATTAAATAAAATGTGTGTGTTTTTCATCAATGAATAGATTTAAATCATACGAGGCCAATCGTAGTCAACAATCAAGAAACAAATGTTAATGATAAAGTAGCTACACTTGTGGTAAGTCTTAACTTCTTTGATTACTATACCTAAATAAATAGTAAGACAACTGATATTAATGTTCAAAGGCCGTAACTGTAAGATAACTTGAGTAAAATACATAACTATACAATTGTACAAATACACGATTCCTGCAAACGCTGACTCTAAGATGAATCCAGACAGGATTATAATCAAGAAATGAATTGTCTACATAATAAATAAACCTACTTTCGCGATTTTTCCTGTCATAATCATTGGATAATCAATAATCAAGCTATTGTCTGGCCTTTTGTAAAGAATACACAATTAACACACTGAAAGACAGAGCATGCATTTAAGGTAAAGCAGAACGGATTGTTCATGGTATTCATCCAAGTGGCTAGGGAACACCCAATGTGAATGTCCGTATGGTACAAACTGTCCCAGAACAATCGGTCCGAAATCATACTGCAAAAAGCAGTTTTAGCATGCATTACATGCGCATCTATTCACTGTCTTAATTATTTTATAACCCGTTTCGAAGGCATAATTAACCATTTTTAATAACATCCCATTTCACGATTATTATTTAAGTACGTTTCATGAGGCCGTATATCGAAACTCTTTACACATTTGTAAATTAACAAGGACAACAATTTCACTTTTATTTATTATAAAATTATTTATTATATATATTCGATCAATGAATGGCTTATTTTCTATTGTAAAAAATACAATTGTTCCAGTTAAAATTATGTTTAGTCTTTGACTTATATGTTGTGTCTATACTTAATTATGGATCGGAGGTTTGGGGATGTTGAGAAATATGAGTGTTTGGAAAGAGTGCAAAAACATTTTGTAAATGGATACTTAAGTAAAACGGTCTACAAATACATTGTCTTTATACAGTGAACTAGGTCGGTTTCCCGCTATATATCGAACGATATGTTCGGATTATAATATATTTATCAAACTTTTCACTAGCAAAAGTGATAATTGTATTTTAAGGAAATACATCGGTAAAATAATAAGAGAGATAGATGCATACCCCATACTGTTAGAAATTGGGCCTCAAATGTTCGAGATGTTTATACAACATTCGCGATTTCATGACGTGTGGCTTTATCCAGAATCAGTAAATATGACTGCCTTTGTACCCTTGAAGTGAATAGGCTACGAGATATTTATATTTCAGACTGGAGAGTGGGTATGGAAAGTTGTAGCTCAGTATTCATATACAAAGAACTAAAAGACACATTCGAAGTTTCAAGCTATATTTATAAATTAGACAACATTAAGTACAGACAAGTACATGCAAAATTAAGACTATCGTCCCATAGATTAAATATTTAAGTTGGGAGACATAATAACATTGTTAGAAATTAAAGAAAGTGTACATTATGTAAATTAAACGATCTGGAAGACGAGTACCACTTTGTCTTAAAATGCCCAGTGTATTCTGAGGTTCGTAAAATTATATACCCAGCTAACTTTTCAGAACATCCTAGTATGGCTAAGTTTATTGCTCTACTGCAAACTGATAATAAATATCACCTTCTTGTTAAATTAGCATTTTTTATGTCTAAAAGCCTTTGAAATAAGAAACGCCCACTGTCTGGTTGTCTGGTCGTTAGCGCATTAGTTATCGCGGACTTGTCGCCCATCTCACCTAGGCGACCCGGTTCAATTCCAGGCTTGGCGCATGTGGTTTGTGGTCACCAGCCGGACAAGTGGGTTTCCTCCGGGTTCTCCGGTTTCCCCACAACACAAGACCACACTCTCGCGTGAAATCGTGCCAACGAAAGTGATTAATATAATGTTGTAATAACTTGTTTCACAATCGTTGTAAAATAAATATGTTTAAACTAAACACTGCCTAATTGTTTTATCCATGAATTGTCACCAAAAACAAGACGAGCTGTATATGTCTTTGTATTTCCTTTTTACATGTTTTTTGTTTTGTTTATATGTTGCTGTTTTATCACAAGTGATGTATCTCCACTCCATTTGTATTAGGTTCCTTTATAAACGGCAATATTGCTTCTATTTCATGTTCATTATATTTCTTTCCGCAATTTGCAAGGTTAATGTGTTAAATAATATATTTAACATTCTCACTTTCATATCAACCATCATACACGCTGATTTGTGTGTAACTTGCATGAGGTTTCCTTTTTTCTTTTGTTCTTTCCATTTTTGAGTAATTTCTTAAAAAAATATGTCAATGATACAAAAATCATTTAAAACGCGTTATAAATGAAACTATATATATTCTTGATTGTTTATGTGTGTGTATTCTATATTTCTGTTTTATATGTGTGTAATGTGACGATGAGTCGTTTATGCTTAAGTCAAAAATTAATTTTTGTTCTGTTCTGTATAACAGTTTACACTGCCGATCGGTCGGGACGCCGGGGACCGAGCCAAAACCTCGAGGAAACCGATGTTTTGAACGACTAGAATTTCAATTGTCCAGTCTATTATGAAATATCTTTCCGTGTATTTTAAGTTTAAAGTCGTCAAACCGACTGTTTACTAAGACACCGATTATGTGTTGCGTTGTGGAAATCGCTCATATGTTCAAAGGCTGTCGTATACTAAATGTAAAAGAAATATCAATAAATTAATTAATAGAAATGTTTATTTTTACAAAATTGCCATATTGCAAAGCAAAGTGACGAGAAGGAATATTTTTCAGAGGGGGGGGGGGGAGCTTATTTACCCTCGCCATCGGGTTATACCCATTCGGCGAGCACGCTACGTTTTACAGTATTTCTACAGATTTAATAACATTTAAAACATCACATCTTTAATCGTAGCGTGGACGCTTTGGACTGTATATATATAAATATTCCTACACAGTATGTATAAATCTCTGGTTAAAAATTCAATATTTAAATAATATTTTAAGAATCTATCACATACGCATTAAAATCAAACACTTCAAATACATCATAGAAATTATGCTATATTTTCTCCTATACAAACATTTTAGGCTCAGCCTACATTTTAAAAAGATGTCTAAATTTTAAAATTCTTTACAATAGTAAGTGTTTATATATACAACGTATCCTTGGCATTATAACAACTAGCTAGTAAGGATTTTTTTTTTAAATGACAGATTTCTCAGATGGGGGCGGTATATGCTGGTTTGCACTGAGGACTATGCCTCAGTGCGTTTGCCTGGATTTTTTTTCTTTTTTTTTCCTTTGAGTGAATTCTTTTTTTCTTGTTTATAATACAACAGCGATATTCAATAAAAAAAAGATAAGGAAAAGTGTGTTATACATGTATATATAAGTGTCCAACTGTTGTTGTTGTTCTTTTCTTTTTTTTGGACTAGTATCGCTGTGTAACCAGGCAAACCAGGATGGAGAATATAACAATTTCCCAGCTTAAGACTCCATCCTATGGTGTTACAATATGTTTCAGAGAATCGATATGTAGTGTTTATTCATATTTTAGTACTCATTTACATTTCTCACCATTAACTTCTCATAATTATCTTCTCAAATGCCCTAATCAACTACTATCGGTCATGCGTAAACAGTGATAAACGATTTTTCACACCTTAACAATTGCGCTTCAACTCTCATTGCAATTTTTACAACTTGCGAGAAATTTAACACCAGCAATTGTTTGTTTATTTTGAAACACGCGTATGGGAAAAAGTGTGAAATTATGACCTCGAGGGAACCATAAGGTTTTGTGCATGATTTGTGTACTTGGGACCGACTATATTGCTCGACTCCTCGACATATTTAGGTTTCGATGCAGCATAGGTATATTTTATATGAAAAAAGATGGAAAAATATTCGAGACCAAGCTCCGACCTCAAGGGACCGTCGGTTCTCGAATGACAGCTTGCTCGAACGACCGCAGTTTTACTGTACATAAAATCAGGAATTCGTACAACTATATAAATAAATTATATTTTTTATTCAGATTTTGGAAATGATAGGAAGCAAACAATTTATGCCTGTTGAGGTAATCAATTATGTATTCTCTGTGAGTTGATGTAGTGGACATTATTTCGTATTAACCCATTTGGTTAACAGATAAACAGCTGCGGGTTTATCGTTATAGGTGACATTACAGATGACAATTTGTTCGCTCTTCTGGCATGTTCATCATTTTTAGAGTTTATTTAACAACATATTTTGTTAATTTTATCTTTCCAGTTCAATTTATCATCACTAGTAACACCGTGAACCATATGGCTAAAGACTTGTTCAAGCGTTGTATTATTCATTACCAGAGATAATAAAGTGATTTGTTTAGTTTTGTAACAACTAGAATTCAACATGCATTAAGATTTGCCAGTATGGACTAAAATATTGTTGATGGAGCACCAGGAAGCAACTGCATCCAAATCATGCTGCAAAAATTGTTGAAATTCGGTCACACTATTTCCAGATGCATGCAAAGAGGTCAATGCAAGATTTGCTTAGGGAAATATTTATATCATTAATATATATCAAAAAGAGAAGATATCATGAACTCAATTTTGATCGTTTGCATTATCTTATATTTCTAAGCAATCACATCCTATCATACAAATGATAACACGCAGAAAATATCAAGGTGCAAAATACAGTACTGTTAAGACTAAACTTTACACTCTTGTTCACTAGGAGTGCACTCGTAGTGAACAATTTGTGTACTATGGATAAACTAATGTAGTCTATAGTCTATTAGATAAGCCAGTATTGATTGTACTGGTCCACTCAGATTGGCCTTATTATATTGATTTCATTTTACTGATAAGATCATTTCATCAAGCAGTTACAGTTTACTTTATGATGTTACTTATTTAATGGGCCAGTAACTAAAGAGACAAGGGTTTCTACCCGTCATTTATGATTATATTTGACATTTTTTAATTCTAATGTAGGTGAAATGAGAATAAAACATTTCTTAAATAAATACAAATATTCTTTGTAAGCCAATATTTGAAAATATGGGTGATATAAATATAATGTGCTACAATTATAACATCCAAACAATTATGATTTTTTGTAATTCAGACATTTAATATAAAGTCAATTAGTGATTACAAAATAATAATTTTGAATCCTACGTATATAGAGGAACAGCACTTTTATATTCAAACTGTGAACGCAAAACCAATGTTTAAGATTAAAAAGTAATTGTGATTTTAAGATTTGAAAAAAAGACTTCGCCTTAATTAAAATGATTAAAGTAGTAGTCTCAGGCTTTGCATATGCATTACATTATAACTTCATCAAAAAGTTAATAAATACTAATCTAAATGATATTGCAATTGTCTGATACTGTCCGCTTAAGATGTTATGTAACTATATTCACAGATTTATTTCATTACTTTTCAAATAACATTTAAAAGCCTAGTTTGAGCATTTGATACTGAAATGTATCTATTTATCTTGTCTATAAAAATAGCACAAAAGGAAATTATCCTACCAAATGCCGGACTAACCTGGCATTAAATTAATTGAATTTTAGCAAAATGATAAAATGCTTATTCACACATTTGTGATGAGATTATGAGATTGTAACAGTGTTAGCCCGATAGGTCGGAACAATAAAAACACAGGGAAGTATCAGGAACCCTGCTGTGATAACATTAAAAATGGCAAAAAGGGAATTATCCTATGCATCCAACATTAAGCAGGCATACAATGAATGAGTTCCTATTAACTTGCTATTTGATGTAAAAAATACGTCGATATGCCATGGTAAATAAAAAAAATCTATACAATTTGATTAACAAATGATGAAAAAGTGTCCTAAAGAAATAATACTTTATTATTTAATATGCAGTTGCAAACACAAAATATAGCCTATTTCATATTAGTTATCAACCATATTTGTTTATATGATTTCTCTAAAACAAAATTCATAAAAAATATATTGAGTTTCCTTCAAAGGCCTAGTTTTAGGAATGATTGTCATGATAATTCTTTGCTGTGTATCCCTTGTTTATTGCACTAGTGTCATTGCAGAGCCAATTTCCTGTGTATTTGTTTATTGACTCGGGGCCATTTAGAGGTGACACAATTTAGAGACGAAAATAGCATTGTCTCTAATACACAACCAATTCTTGCACAAACAATGTATGCATAGCCAATGTATTAATTTGACTGATGGGAAGTAAAAATAAACAATAAAGTTAAAAGGGTTTCATGTCCATTTATGTTTGTATAATAAAATGATATTAATTGGATATTATAAATAATATCTACATTACTCTTATTCTTACTCTAAAGCATCGTAATAATGTCTTTATATAATTTAAAAAAAATAAACGATTAGTCAAACACTGACAGATCTGAGATTTGACAGCAGCAGAGGCAATAAGATAAAGATCAATACACAGATTGTGTACTATGGGGGGGGGGGGCACTTAAGGAAGGCTTAAATTAGCCTTCAATGCGATAGTATTTCATTATGATAATGAAGCAGCAAAACCAATATACAAAACTTAAAATATGTGTTTATCTATTATGTGTTTCAAATCAAAAATGCAATTTATAAATTGGGTACATGTATTAAATATTCTAATAATATAATGGTGTACTTATTTGATAATGATGCTGTCAGGTTGTCACCTTAAGTCATAATACATTTGTTAAACAGAATAACAAAAAGTTCAGAGAGTTGGAGAAAATCTTTGTTAAATATAATCCTTTGAATGAATTCAACATGGCACAACAATTTCACAGTTTGAGCTTGGAACAATTAAGCGTGAACTTTGATGATTTACTATTTCAAATAAACGAACAACTTGTAATTATCACCTTGTGAAACTTATTGTTTTACTTTAATAAAGGCTCGTGAATCCTTTCATTGTTAGTTCAATAAGTGTTGAAGATGAAACCCATTAACCCAGAGGCAAAATTATATCATTATACTATCAATTTATATCAAAATAATGCAATGCATATTTCAAAAAAAACAAAAAACATTTAAATATCTTTGTTTGCCATTTTTTTATAAACAGCATTCAGTTTTATAATTTTATAAATCTATATTATTTACATGAAAGGTCCAAATGATTATAATTATTCTCTATGATATTAATTAACATTAAAACATCTTGTTAAACAACCACTCATCATTCTAAGTTCACTGTAAAGAAGCTTTTATGATAGACTGAAGAAGCCTTATCTGGTCAGCCCCTTGTCTGCATTTAGTCTTTCCCTGGTCTTACCCTTGTCTTACCCTAGTGCACTACGAAGTGCACTGATAGTGAACTGATAGTGAACAAGAAGTTCACTTACTGTCAAGTTTGGTCTTAACAGTACTGTAAGTGGGCAATTAACAATCGTTAGTTGAATAAATTCATTTTTGATCGGTCCATCATTCCTGGTTACATCAACATCTCTACACCACCTATCTAATCGCAACCGAGGTGGCCGCTGAGACATCTGATAGCCACATCTTTCCATATTTGGAATTAGGGCCTGATTGCCTGAACCTTCATTTGGGTAGTTATGAAATTTGTCAGTAATTGATTGGCAACGTATCGGCAACTCTTTATTGCAAACACGATGATGACTAGTTAGCAAATCTTTGGGCCGGTCCATAAAATGCCTTGCGACAAAGGTAACTCGGTCTGAAAGCACACGTGTTTGTGTTAAGCAAGACGAACGACAAGTAGGTATACTGCAAGAACCCCGGTTTTCCCCAAAAAACACCTGACAACACTCTCGCGAAGCATATTGCCAACGCGAGATGTTAGTAAAATGCTGGTAATAACTTCTATCACAATAGTTTATTAAATAAACATCGAATAACATATAATGATCTCAACTATAGAATGTATCGAATATTGTTTATCGTAGAATAAACAACGGATCATTTATCACGTATAACCTCATTCGTTTCCGGTGTCTCTCTATCGAATTATGAAATCCTACTTAAAAAAAGTCTGGCCATGAAGTTGTAAGTTACTCTATTTGTCAAGTAAAAACAGATACTGTAATTAACATTTTTGCACGGCTAAAATGACTGTAAATCAGAAAGGGATGAGAGAAAGATGTAGGGTGACAAACCAAAGTGACCAATTGTTTTACAAAACAATCGGCCATATGATTTACTAGAACTTATGCTGCTTACTTATTAATAAAGCAAACCAATGGTGAATGGTTTCAATCACTTCGTGTTTTCGCACTCTCAGGGAAAACAAGGCAGGGAAAAAATAAAAAATCTTCGACAGGTGAAGGAGTAAATAAAGAAATATAAAAAAAGAAATTCGGAAATGCAAAAGCCGAAGACGAAATACCGCTGAATAAGCACATTGCGTTTTCCAACATCTGGTGATGGCTCGTGTTATTTACGAGTCAATTTTACTTCTCAATAGAAATTCAAATTGTTTAATGTGACTCTAAATGGCTTCTTTGTAACGTGTCAACGTTAAACTGAAAATGCCTTAGAAATACAGACGACAGAAAGTCGTTTCACTATACAGAAAAGAAATATAAGTACTATTTTACAAACCTTAAATAAACCATACACGGTGAACGTTAGGGTGGTTGGTCTTGTATACGCTATACTCCTTGTTTATACAACGTCCAACAACGTTAATATCCAATGCATGAGTTTTTGTTATAATTGGAAGCATTCTTTTAATGTCATTGGGTACGTTAATCAGTAAATGGTGTGATATTGTAAATCCATCATGAAATAAAGCTAATCAATTGAAAAATCATCATCATAGGTATATACGAGAAATACTTCATTTGCCTTGGAGACCCTCGACAACATTTCTGTACGTGTGTTTTTGCAGTTTAGAGTTAATACTTGTGACACTTTCCCATAGATAAATCCGGACATGATAGAAATATAAATTCCCTGTGTGGCATATAACACGAAGACATACAAAGGTCAATGGAAAAAGTGAGTAAAATCCATTTTGAAAACCAAATGAAATGAACGGCGGTTTTATGGGAAGCGTCAGAAGCTTGACTATTCTGCGTAAACAAACTACCTAGCAATAACCAGTACCACCTCTGTTATCTCTAATTGTGTATTTAACTTGCATTTGAGATATCATAACAGTATCAAATGTTTGATGTTTCTAAATTACATCGCTTTCCAAACTTTTCTAAATAAGTGGTGCTGAGATACCACAATAAACATTGAACCATTAAAAAAGCACTATGTTTGTTATGGACAGATTGTTATTTAGATCAGGATATATGCTACTCATATGTATGAGAGTACATATGCCGTTGTATTTTTGCTAAAACCTAAAACACAACCAAATCTTATTTAAATGACCGTTAAGAAAACAGAATGGTGTTATCCCATCATCGTAGCATTAGTATGCGAGTATTTGTTTTCCACGAATATTAAGTGTGAACGACACACTTCCTAAACGTTATCAGTAAAGCATATGAAACTCTAGGGACACGACCATTAGCCAAACGTTAACGACTACTTTGCTTAAAGACATACGACACAACACGAAAAAGAAGACTCCATGTTTCATTTGTATTTTAATTCATAATATTACTATCTACTGAGATCCCTTTGCTCAAACTTGTCATCATATGAAACAATATGACTTTCAATCGGAAATAGGTGCCTTGAAATTTAAATGTTTCAAGCAGCTAGTTGGTCAGATAGACTCAATGCATCTTATTTAAGCCGTGTATATAGTGGCAATACTATATAAGAGTACTTGCCTTCTGGGTTTTGAGGATGAATTCCTTATAAAAAATATAGTTGAATATGGCGTCCTTACATTACTAAGCTTTCAGTCTTACGAGTTAATTAAAAAAAAGATTCGTGTTATCTTTAATACTGTTTTTCATTCGTTTGGCTCGCTTGGAATGTTTAGCGTGTGACGTTTCTTTCTCAAACTTTACCGGGGCAATCATTTTGAAAAAGATTTTAGCAAATATAGATATTTTATTTTAATTTTTACAAATGTCTGCTTTGTTTGTTCTTAGATTTGGAACAATGATGCTTTTCATTATGAGCACACAGTTTTAAACCTTTTGTTTGCGAAGTCAGACTGTGTGGGATATTTATAGTTTCAAACAATATCTGCATTATAATTTTGGAAAGCATTTTCATTAGGTACTCTGAATTGTCTTCGTCTGCAGATAGAGTCGGGATTCCTTATCATAGAAGTACATGGGGTTCACCATTAGTTTTATTAATATTTGGTGTTATACAAGTTTTCTCAAGTTAATGCATACTTTGATAAGATTTAACATTTACTTTTTACTTTATTCGGGAGTCTTAGGACAAGAGTGAGGTTGTGCACATAAATCAAGATGAATCCCCCAGTAAATTGACATTTTACTGACCTTCCAAGGCGGTACCTAAAATCCATGATAAACAACCCTAGCTTATATATATATATATTATGTATGTAGTGTGTTTTTTGTGGAGCTTTGTACTGTTGTTCCATGTTTATTGTTTGTGATTGTTTGGCCAATAACTGATGAACATATTTTCCTTAGAACCTTATACTCACTGACCCGTTTGCACATTACCAACGGATGGCCCCTATTTATCATGAACACCAGGATTTCAAAAAGAAAGTATAACACGTCTATGTTAAAGAAAATGAACACACAAAATACAAGCACTGGATAACATTAAGTAAATTGTGTAGTTTAGTTGCATGATCATGTAAATCGTATTGAAATCCTGGTATTTAAAGTTATCCTGTGCTTGCTATTTTATTTATTTATTCGTTTTAACACAAAAGTTTAATTCTAGTGACCTTTTCCTTAACCTTTTATCTATACAGAGCACTTAATTTTCTATGCAAGATAATATTCCCCAAACTCGCTTATAAATCACATGTTTATGAACAAGTCAATGATGCTACTTTTCCTTAAAGAAATGCCAATGGTAGCTGGTCTAAATATTAATTATTTTAAGAC